>NW_008237681.1:2508539-2508861 GCF_000691975.1 Corvus brachyrhynchos
GTCTGGAGGAGGAGGAGGCGGCGGCGGCAGCGGCGGACTGACTTGGGTGGTAAGTTGTGGGGCTGCGTTTTGTTGTTCGTGGGGTTTGCTGCTCGTGTTTTATTATTATTTCTTTTTGCGTCCCTTGCGTGTGTGGAAAGAGCGCGGGTTGGCTTTGAAAGGAGAGAAGAAGCTGAGGGCTGGCGTGGAAAGGGAAGCGCTGTAGAGCCGCCGCTCGGTGGAGGGCTCCGGGGTAGGAGGAGAAAGCCTGGGTTTGGAATTGGTGTTACAGGAGGGGAGCTTTTATCCATGGGGGGGGTCTCCTCGGGGTGCTGGGAGCCGG
>NW_008237681.1:2508914-2548965 GCF_000691975.1 Corvus brachyrhynchos
GGTGGATCATCAGGGCTGTCTTGAAGTCGCTGTCCTCCACAGCGAGATGTGGTCTGTCTGTCCCGCCAGAGTTGCAGGTGTTGCGTCTTGTTCCTAGAGCAAAGCCTTTGCGGGCTAGCAGAGGGGCTCTGTGTTGATCCCATTTTCTTTTCTAGCTGCGTGAAAGGGCAACACCTGAAGTTCCCAAATTTCAGGGACAGGGAGCAGGAGCTGTGTGCTTGCTCTTCCATCTTGGCATTCAACTTCATCATCTTCCAGAAGTTGTAGCTCTAGCAGACCTAAGAGGGGGTGTTTTACTGCCTTTCGTGGATTGGTTGGAAGTATTAAGATTAGAGAAAGTGCTGGTTATAACTGACTCCAGAACTGGTGAATTCTTTTGAGCCTCCTTATAGTCCTTTGAGAGTTCAAGCCCTGGCTCCCAGTGCAGAGGTGCTCTCCCCGTCTGTAGTAACAGTGGATGCTCTCAGGTTTTGGTGAGACCTGAGAGGAAGGAGGAGCAAAGGTGACCTGAAGGGGTCTGGTTCAACCAATCAGTAACTCCCCTGCCTTTCTCTTGTTCAACATAGAGGGGTAACTTCTTTAATGTTTAAGCAGAAGACACTGTATCTTTATTGATAGGCGGTGAAGTATCTTTAATCAAATACATGTGCATCACAGAGGTAGGAACTTCTAACAAGTCTTGCTAAAGAGGGTAACAGTAAACTCATTCTTGTGTCCTTCTACATCTTGGAGCTGTAAAGAAGTACTATTGGAGTGAACAAATCCTGTGTGTTCTGATGGTGGACTATTTCCATGGCTCTAATTACTGCATTTTATGCCGGTAATTCTCTTTAGTTTTATGAAGGTGGCAGCATGGAAAGGTATATAAAAAAATGTGCAAGTTTCTGGGTGTGCCACTTGAAATTAGACAGTTTAGACATGGGAACAGCCCTAAGTTGAAAAGCTAAAATTACTCTCATTTCTTTCTGCAATACTTTGTGATCTTTATCAGCTGTGGTCTTTGGATGGCTCTTCAGAATTAAGATTTTTACCATCTAGGTTCGACCAAGTAATTGAAAGTTTTACAGCTCATACAGAAAGCTGCAGAATGAAGTGTGAAAATTACTGAATAGGCATTTTTAATGAAACATGTTCTTAAATGTAATGGGGTTGAAATTATGGTGAGTCAACAGATTCCTACAACTGGAAATGATCAAACTTTTCGTTCTCTAAAAGCAGTAAAAGTTAAAAGTGTTTTTCTCAGTTCAATTGTGTTCATTTATTTTTTCAGAAAACAGTGGGACATTCTTTCTTTCTCTCATGTGCATTTTAAAAGATTTAAAAAGATTTCTGAGCCAGCTCCTAAAGCCAGACCTGTTCCATGCCAGCTGTAGAACACTGGCATACAAAAGAACAGTATTGTTCTAATACTGAAGTGGATGGGGCCATGGCCAGTGTGCCAGGCTGAAAAATATGTTGGTTTAGGTGGTGGTTCATTTGTGGATGATCATATGCTGTCCTTGAGGGTGAGAGGTACAGAAGTAGGGACAGAATAGTTTCAGCTGTCTGGCTTTAATCTGCTTGCCATATATCTGCTGGATATGCAACCACTTGCAGTTTGGTTGTAGGTCGTTTTGAAACCACCTTGATTTCTTTAGAGTTCTTGCTAGTGTGTTGAAACCACTAGAATGCTTCTCTGTCTGAGTAATGTAGTCTCTGTAGTTTGTGGTTTCTTAATAAGACCACGAGTTAAACAATTGAAGGATAACAGAAGAAAGTCTGGCCCTAAAGATGAGGAAACATTTAAAACTTGGTGGGATGTTAATTTATGTTGCAAACTAGCAGATCCTGTGTACATAACCTAGTTGCTCCCATTTTAGTGAAGAGCTGTGTGTGTAACTTCAGCTTTGGGTGTGATTCAAAGAGCATGCTTGTAGGTAGGAAAGAATTACATGGAGTTGTGAAAAAGGAAAGGTACTTCCTACGATAGAGAATTTGCCCTAGAGTGAATTCCATAACGAGACATCATACAAGCATCAGGTGATAACCTACTTTTACTTTTAAAAGCAAAAGGAATTAAATGTTTATGGACACAAACAGCAAGTCCTCTGTGTTTTCAGCTGTAACAGGACTTGAAGAAATATAACTAATTAGCTGGTAAGCAGGCACAATTATCAGTGTTGGGGACACATGAGAGTATAAAAACTGAAAATATTTACTGGGAAAATGATTTAGCATTATTTAACTGAAGACAAACCAAGATAACCTCTGATTTATAAAATGTACTTATTTGGTTTTTTAATAGCTTTTTTTTTTCTTGGTCTCGTTGATGATTTTCTGAAACCAACTTGCAGCTCTGCACTCTAGTAGTTGGTAGAAGGTGGAGTTTTGACCAACAGAGTGATATAAATTACTTTTGGTGGGTGATCTCCACGTGTCGCTCACAGAAGTGCTAAGTTGTATTAAGAGTTAGTTATAAAAGCATGGATTTGTAACTAGAAGAGTTTTCATTGGTGAAATGTAATGGCATTTTCTAATGCTAGAAAAACTTACTTTGAACAAAAGAAATAATTCTTCAGCCTCTGTGTTTAGGAACTACAGAACATGAATTGTAATGGTACAGTAATAGCACTTAATCTTTTTTTATAAATATGCCTTTTATAGTGAAGGCAAAGCCGTTGCAAGTAATGCTCTGAAGTGCATTGGTTCTGATACAATGGTAATGCTCACAAAACTGAGTATTTCAAACAAGCAACGTTTAATCACTTACTTCTGTCAGTGTTTTCAAGAGTTTCTTCTTGACCCTAAGAGCTACATGAACCTGATAAATGGAAGCTGAGACTACTGATAATAATTTAGAGCTTTGAACACCACTTCCATTTTCCTGTCCTTGGTAAAAGGGACATGTTTCAGCTCTAGGAAATGCTAGCTTAAAGTGAATATGTGCTGAGTGTTCATGTGACTTCTCTTTTAAAAAAATACCATTAATATCTGCTCCTTGAATGGAGCAGAAAGGAAATAAGGTGTGTTACTAACAGATGGAAATATTGCATATATTTGGGTTATACTTGTTTGAATAAATACAATAGATGTGTACATTGGTAAGTGAAAAGAACCAGCCTTGTCTTTCTTTTATTGTTTCATTTGAAATCAAATAGTTTTAACTGTAATAAAGGGATGACTTTCAGTTTCATTTGGCTTTTAATTAAAGAGGATTAAAACAAGTCTTCCTCTTGAAAAATGTCCGATAACTTCTACTGATGTGCCATAATTCACTGGTTATGGTTCCTGCACTGGGTGGTTTCTAACTTTATGGGTAGGTTTTATGCATCTGAAATCTGAACTGGATCTCTCCTGCCCCAGGGATCTGCCCATCACTGTTACACTGAGCTTTTTGACCATTCGTCTGATTTGGGAGCAGGGGCTTTTGGATGGGGGCAACACAGGAATTCCCTTCTTCTCCCAGTATAGTGCTTGGAGGGAGAGTGTTGGGATATGACAGCATGCCCAAGAGTTGCACTGTTACTGCTCTATCACAGGTCCATATCTATAGGGTATCAGGATATTGTCCTGCCTGAACGACAAACAGTTGGCAGATATGGTTCATTAATATGACCAAATTCTAATCAAATCTTCTGTTTTTAGAAATAAGCATACTGTCCTGGAGGTGAAGCAAGGGTAAATAGTCCTTTGTCCTTTTTATTGCTGTTTATTACTATGCTATTCATTACAAAGAAAGAGTAAGTGGATGAAGTTCCTACTCCCGAGTCCTTTAGACCTCTTTAGTTGCCTCTCCGGGCCCATGTTAAAGCTCAGAGTTAGCTTTCTGTTCTTTCCATTTCTTTATCTGGATCAGGCCTTCTGTTTCTCCGCTGGCTGAAGCCGGGCTGGGACACAGTTGTCACATATGTGACAGTTGTTACATGCGCTGTTAGTTTGTCTTATCTTTCCTCTGCTACGCTGTGGTGTCTACGGAGCAGGAGGGGGGCGGGGGAAAGGTCTTGTGCTGTTGCCAAGCCTTGTTCCAGTGCTCTTCTCTTGCTTTAGATGGGTGTCTGTCTGTCGCTGTTACGGTGACCAGAGGATTGGGAGGTTTTTTGTCCGGCGTGTTCTTCCCCTCCCTCCCCCTCCTTTTTTCACAGTTATACAATGAAAGGAAGGTCAGACCTGAAATACTTGCCCTAATATATTAATATTTACTTTTACTAAACAGAATGTGTTTTGTAGGCTTTGAGCTATATAGTTATACCCAACAGTTGAGGGAAGCAGCATTCCCTTCTGGTCTTGTTGTATTTCTGATTCTGCTGCCCTTAAGGGAGCAGTGCTGAAAAGAGATGTCATGAGTCTCCTGGATATTCTAGCACCAGAGAGAAATGCTTGTGGCTCAGATGGGTGAGTCAGACACAATAGTTCTGAAGAGGGATTCCTCAGATGTTTTGGTTTGCCTGCCAAAAAAAGAGTGGTTGCTTCTTATCCTCTACCCTCCACACCACCATTCATTAAATACTTTTGTTGTCCAGTCTTCTCCTTTTCAGAATGCTGAATAATGCAGGATCAAAGAAGAGATAGAGGTGATATCAAGTGGAGGCTTGGTGCTGGAACAGGATCGGGGCTACGTCTTTGACGGCAGCTGAGCCAGTCCCACAGCTCAGTACGTGCATCTGCACCCTCTGTATTCTGAGCTGGGGGGAAACCTCGTTCTAGCATAGGTGAAAGAGTGATGAATGCATAGGAGTGGGCAGCTAAATTATAACCAAGTCTAGGCAGGAATATGTATCTCAGGGTTTGGGAGGGGAATTGATTTTGAAAGGTTTGTGGGCAATTACTTTAGGTGTTTGGTGGGGAAAGGTGTATGTTCAAGCGCGTGTCCTCTGTTAATGTTCGACCCATGTAGATTTCTGTGTGTGTGTGTACATTTAATTTCTAAGATGCCTGTGCTGTATTAAAGAGTAAGTAACGAATTACTTTATTTGAACAGATAAAATAACCTTTCCAAATAAAAGAACATGTAAGTGGTCTAAAATAGACAGCTTAGGTCTGAAAAAATTACTGATTAAATTTAGTATTTCATTTTCATTGACTTTGTTTTTCCAGAAGTAGGCTTTTACCTTGCATCTAAACTCTCTTGTATGTCTATGTGCAAAGGCAGTCTGCAAACGCATGTTTATATTTCAAGTAATGAAAAGCAGCACAGGTGATTCATACCTGATGGATGTGAGCGATTTCATCCCTGGGAGTGAGTTTTTTATATATATATATAACAGATTATATAGAGAAAACTTAAGAATGAAAACTGTCTAAGAAAACTTCATTTTCCTCATTTGAAACAGTAAATCTCTTGCAAGCCACCCACAGTGAAAATATTATTCGGCATTAAATAGGTGCTTTGAAAGTTTTAAAAAGCAAATTGAGCAAAAAATACATAGCTCTAAATGTGTATAAGTGTGTGAAGAAGCCTGTTTTGAAAATTGTGTGCTTAGAAACATAGTGGTGTCTTCTCAAGTACTTGAATTGGAACCCATATATTTTTGGAAGAATGTATTTTCAGGCTAGTATTTCAGATTTAAAGTAAATACTAAGTTAAGGCATATAAAATATTATTACATAACTTTGAGAATAAATACTAAGATTTGAAGCATATTTTAAGTTCTAGCAACAAAAACAAGGTGTCAAGATCAAACACCAAATATATGTGTTGCAAATATAGAAGAAAGCTGTTCCTGATACTTGAAGTGATAAACCAGCTCTTAGTAATTTTTATTCAAAAGAGTTTCCTAGCCATTTTCTTCAGGTGTTTCAGTAATGAGTACTCAAAAGTTTGGTGTGAAAAGCAGGGAAATATTCCTTCCCCCCTTGACAAGTGAGCATCAGATCTGCTATTTTTAAAATTTCAGTGTGATTGTAAATGCTTTTACTCTTACGAACTAAGTCCTTTTAAGTTGTGTTTTGAAGTGCATTGTTAACTTGATATAATATCAGCTCATCTAGTTCCATTTAATAAAGCTATTTTAATATCCTGTCTGTGTCTTAACGCAATTCCAATTTACATAGAAATACAGTTTGCCACTGAAAGTAAAGTACTATTTCTATTTTTTTTTTTTAATTTTGTGAAGGTGATAAATCTGTGTATTTGTTACACTATCCACATCTAGCAATTTCAGTGGGTTTTTTTCAGCAACTAAGAAAAAAGGGTGTTAGCAAAGTTAGTGTAAAATCTGCCTGAGCTAGAACATTTCTGAAAGGTTCAGACCTAAACATCAGATCTATATTTTCCTTTGGACATAATTTAAAAAGCTACCTTAAAGGAAAAAAAAAAAAAAAGAGAGAGAGAGACATGTAAAAGAGGATTAAAGTGCTTATTCTACTATGGGTTTTTTTCCTGATTTGTGAAGTAGAATTGGAGTTGAGATATTAAACTGTCTGCCTTTTGTGGACACCACGTATCTTGACGAGGTGCTGATTTATTTTTGCTCTTTTTTAGTGATTTAGTGGGCCTGGTTAGTCTTGAGCTTCCTGTTCCTTCTTTAAGACATCGGAAAGTTGTGCAAAGAAAAAATGTATGAAAAACTGGGCAAATGTCTACCTTAGTGAGGTGCCAAAAACTCACACCGGCTTTCTCAATCTGTGAAGGAATCTTTAAGGAGAGAGCAAAATATTTTCTTGTCATGACAAAATACAGTACCCATGAGATAACATTGAGAAGTTATTTTCCTATAAATCAAAAGAAGCTGAGATAAAGCAGAGGAAAAAAATAGTAAAAAAAAAAAAAAGCTCTTGCAACCAGATAACTTGATATGTAATGTTTCCATAAGAGCAGTTAGAATTCTGGGGTCATCCCCTAAGCAGGGCATCTTTACTTTTAAGAAATGGGTAGTGTGAGTTTCCCTGGAGATTTTTCCAGCTGTGTAATGCCTGATAGCTCTGGGCCATCTGGAGTTTTTAGGGAAGATAGTGAAGTAGTGTGTGAGCATTTCAGTCCTGTATTTATTCCCTTGGTAGTTGTGTGTCACGATATAAAGGTACAGGAGTGGCAAGTTGTCTGGGGAAAAATAACATTGTCTCAGTCCAGCTGATACAGAGAGTTCTGCTACCTGAAGTCATTCAGGCTGTTACTCCATGCATCAGCACAGAGCTTTTTGTTGGCTGAGGTAGTGTTTTTTGTCATACTCTGTTTAGTGATCCTAACTTAGTGTTTTCCACCATTCTTGTATTACAGCATCATCATGAAAACTTTGAGGTGTCATTTCACAATCTTGGATTAAAATGGAGGCAAGTTACTTGGAGGAGAGCCGTAGCAAGAAGTGAGGCAGTTACTCTATTTTGTTATTAGGTAGACCCAGAAGAGGGTTTTTCTTAAAACCACAAATAGGAGACTGTAAAAGCATGTGAGAAATTGGCTGGGGGTGGAGGAAGAAGTTCCATGCTTGTTTGCTAGTGGAGAAGGGAGGGAGGTGGTCCAGATGCTTGAGAGAAAACAAACCTCAAGTTGTATCATGTTGACCTGCACTTCCTGATACTAGTTAAATCTTTCAGAATATGCCATGTAGACTTTCCTCTTTGCCAGCTGAGTGACAAACATGCATGTCAGGTAACAGAAAGGTGATGAAAATGCAAAACAATTTAAAAATTAATCTCAAAATATATTTGAAGCTGTTTTATGAGTCTTTTATATGGTACCTTTTATGGAGAGGTGGATTCTTCTGCCTGCCAAGACACAATTCTTAAATTGCAAATTAAAGGGTAGAGTTTTGATGATCTTCAAGATTGTCAGCACTTTTAGTGAACAATCCTGAAAGACTTTTCCTAATGACTTCTGTAGGAATGTTGTTGTGGGAGGATGAGTGGCTGAGGAAGAGAGGGGAGATTTGGAACAGTATTAAGGCTTTATTGACTCATTGATGCCTCTGTTTTCCTCCTTCTGAATTGCTGTAAATGTCTGAACACCAACCCTCTGTTCCTTTCTCATGGAGTTTACTACAGAATTGAGACTAGAAAGTGTAGTATATTTATGAGGCTTCTAAAACATTTCAAGACTTGTAAAGTCTCCAGAGGAGGAGTAGATGTTGCATAGTAGGAGCTGAGCAGTTAAACTCAAGCTACTTTTTTGTAAGGAACACTGGATTCATATTTATTTTAATATGGCAGAAAAAAATAGTTTTGGAAACTAGAGAATACCAGAAAATGTGGCTGTGTTACCCTAGGTACTTCTAATTATAAAAAAATAGATTTTAGAGTGGAGCAAACTGTGGTGTGAATGTACAGAGCTTGTTCAATATTCGGGACAGTTTCTTAAAAGCAAAAAGCTCGTTAATTTTAATTTGCGTAGTGTTTTGTGTTAAGTGAATACGTTGCTACTGCTGTTCTGTTAAAGGTTCCAGGGAGAAGACTTCTAATAGTTTCTACTGATCATATTGCATTCCTCCTTAGGGCACCATGTGTACTAAGGTATGAAAACCCCATGTATCACAGTGAAGGTGATTTAGTATTTCAATGCAAGGTAGACAGGCAAATAACATAAAGCTATGTTATTATAAATAAATCCTAATATACTGATAGCTGTTACATTCATGAGAGCTTAAGAATTTGCTTCTCTTGTTCAGCAGAGGATTGCTTTCCACTGAAGAGTGCAATTGGATAAGTAACCTCTGAATGATATTTGGGCTCTCCTCTGTTACTGATGTAGTGTGACTGGTAGTCCTGAACCTGACCAGAAAAGTCTGGGTTTGGGGTGCTGTGTAGGATAAAATCTTCATGTGTGCCAGCTAACGTGAGCTCAAAAACTACCCTGCTGGATTTGTTCTCTTCATGCACTGTCTTGCAGCTTGAACACCTTGAATGTTGCTTTAGTCCTGCCTGAAGTTTTTTCTAAAGCTTTTTTTGTTAATAATGAAGATAAGTCAGCAGAGAAAAAATACCTTCCAGTAGGATATGGGTTCAAGCTGGTCATAGAACCCAGAGCATCTGGGAGGATATATCCCAGTGCTGTTCTAGGGATGTGATACTTGACATACAGCCTGTATGGGCTTCAAAGATTTTGTTTTTCAGAAACAGGAATCTATCAGGTTGTGGCAAGTAATCCTTGCAACTGGGAAATGGAAATGTGCTCAGAGTCTGGAATACTTCCACAGTGCTCAAACTGGTGATGCAGTAAAGTATTAAAAAAAGGTCAAGGATGTGGGAAACACTGAGTTATAAAGAGGTGCAGCCAGACACTGATAACCTGAAGTTCAGCTGTCAGAACCTCTAACGTTTTGATTTCTTGGCTAGTGGCGGGCTTGTGTGTGAGTTGGCTGGTGAAACAGTGGACCAAACAGATTTGGTCATTCTGTCATCAAACGGCTTCAGCCAGTGGTTCCAAAGACCACTGCTGTCAGAATCTGTAAGAAAACAGTCCTAAGATGTCTTAAAGTTTAACATTAATAAATTCCTTATTCTGTTAGAGTACTTTTTCCCCTTGTTTGTCTCTGAATATTATCTGGAAATAAGAGATTCTTAGAAGATGAATCTGTTTACCAGATCATCCGTGGATGTACTTTTTGATACTGTGTGAGCAGTAAAAAAGATAGTATTGGAATAGAACTTGTCAGTGGATAGACAACTAAAAAACTTCAGAGCAACAGAAAAATTTATCAATAAAATTCGATTTAGTTGTCACCATGAAAGGGCAGATGTTAGACACGTGCTTTTAAAGAACATAGTAAAGATCAGGATCTGAATGTATTGCTGATTGTGTACAAGCCTATGCCAATTAAAGCATAACTATTGCTGTATGAACTTAATATAAGTGAAAGTGAATTCATATTTAGAACAATATACATAATTTTCTGGTCAGAAGTAATTACAGTGAGCAGACATATTTGCACAAAGCTGTTACTCTTCAAAAAGAATGGAGAAAGCAAATCCGTAAATTTTCATTTAAATCTGGTGTGCCTCTATGTTGTGTATTAATAATCCTAAAATAAAAATGATGCTACTTTTATGTTGTTTAGGTATTGACTAGGAAGATAAAGCTCTGCAGTTCCAAGAGTGTCATTTCATTAGTGCGGCTAAGCAATCTAGCAATACCTGTTGAAAAGTGTGGGATTTTTTTTAACCATATCCTCCTAGCTGTATGTTTCTGCTCCTTTCCTTGCACCACTAACTTTTCTGATTCTCTAGCAGGCTTTTTCAGAAAAGTGAGCCAGTGGACAACTGATTGCTTCTGGTTAATGAAAAATAGGGAAAAGCTGTGTTTGGTCTCTGTACCAGATTGTTGTGAGGTGGACTTGATTCCACTATAAGGAATGGAGGAGGGAAGAAAGAAGGAATTTTTCCTTTTTGGCAGCAAGTAACTGTTGGTTTTCTATAGTAGGGAAATCTGACCATTCTGAAGCTATTCCATAACCAAATCATTGCTAAGCTCTATGTAACATGA
The DNA here is from genome assembly GCF_000691975.1 of Corvus brachyrhynchos. Classification (NCBI taxonomy): domain Eukaryota; kingdom Metazoa; phylum Chordata; class Aves; order Passeriformes; family Corvidae; genus Corvus; species Corvus brachyrhynchos. The sequence goes on from NW_008237681.1 coordinate 2,519,308, forward strand.
TGCTTTCAGAGTCCAGAGTGAAGTGTCAGAATCAGAAGATTAAAAAAAAAAGTAGGAATTTAAAATGAACAAATGTGTTAGTCTCACTGGTTCTGGGTGAATATGCCAGGAACTCCTTTCCATGATCAGCTTTGGGAAGGATGTGATAGATTTAGTTCATGTCACTAATGGTATGCAGCAGTCTATGGAAATTTGCTGTGGTAAGAGGGAACTGTTACTTTTGTGTGTTTTCATCTTGGCAGGAGAGCCCAACCATTTGTTAAACACAGCAGGAGAGTGGTTTATTTTCAAACTCCCTCTAGTTTTGTTTTCATGGTGGGAGGTATTCTCAGCCAGAGTTTTCTTTGGGAAGATTGCAAAATGTTTAGGTAAAATTTTATTCATTGTGTATTTTTCTAGGGCAAGAAGAGGCCATTATGATCCAATATATGATACCCTACAGTCAAGTGCATGTTATCTGTAGAATTCCCTAGTAATTATCATATTGTACCTCTACAGGTTTTTTTTTTTAAGGTATAGCATATCTCCTTCAGAAGAGATAGTTTTGTTTTGAACTGTAATCCCTGGATTTCATTACTTAATTAACCTCCCTCCCAAGGTTTTACAGCTTAATTAAACTCAAAATTTACTGTCTTGTCCCACTAAATGTGCTTATCCTACACTTTATTTAAGGAAATGTAGGGCACATGGCATGTACTTTTCTAAATTGTTATGTCCCAGGGCTGCATTTGCCTGTTCAGGAGTGTGTATCAGGAGTATTCATTATATGGAGTAGTTTTATGAGGTTAAGGCAGAAAAGACAAAGCCAAAGGGAAGGAAACTTCTTGTTCACCTACATATTCTCTCCTAGGCTCATTTATGCTTGTCTGCCAATGAAGAAAATGAGCCCATTTCTTGCCACCTAATAGGGTTAAGAAAGAATGGGCAGACTAAAGAAAAATGGTTTGTTAGTGTTGTTGTATGGAGATATTTTGCAGTGGAGGAGAAGATGACAGTGGCCAATACAAAATTAGGTTTGTGTAAGTGGGGAGAAACATTAACATTAATATTAACACTCTTCAGGTTTTTTGACTTGCTATGGTGTGGAATTCATCTACTTAAGTAAAAGTAAAGCTTTCACTTAAAGTAAGGAGTCAGACCAAGGATATATATTCCAGCTATGGCAAGATTGAAACTGATGATGAAACCTGCCTTCTTTGTTGTAGCTTTACATGTTTTTGTGCATTTAGATAGGAATAGATTTTCTCTGGTGCTGCCAAACTCTCCAGATCAAGTGTGTATTAAGATTTAGCTGTATTAAGTACAGCTGTTTGCAGCCTAAGTAACCAAACTCAGCATGGTGGTTCAAAATGCAGAGGAAGATGACATGACCCCGTTTTCATTACAAAAAGGCAATAAAAATCTCTGACTTAATGTGGATGTCACACATGCTTTGTTACACACAGAAATGGGTGAGAACACAACGTGAAAAAAAAAAAGGCGAAATGTGAAGAAAGAAGATGCGAAAGCAAAATATGTGAGTTCGTGGGTTGAAGGTGGACAGTAAAAGCCTTTTTGCCAAACTGTTGTCTATCAGCGGCCACTTGGGTTCTGACTCTGGAGATCACCAAAGGAAAGAATGGCTGCAGCTTTCACACAGTACTAGATAAATTCATGGCAAAAACAACTTCAGAAGGGAAGCTCTGCAGACATTGCAATCAACCTGGGGAAAGCAGTTGCCATGATAAGACCTGGTTATGATGGCATGCACAGTAGTTGTGATGTAGTAACCTGTGCAGCAATTGCTGTCACCTGAAAATTGGGGCTTTTCTATCCAGTTGTCACTGTGCTGTGTTTAAGAGCATGTAGGAAGCTGGCACCATCAGGGGTCATTGTATGAAGTATGACTGCATGTCTTTGAAGAAGGATGACCAGTGCAATAGGTTGTACCTTTCAAACTACTTAAGCATGGTCATCTTGCTGACTTACCCATATGTGGATATTTGTCAACAGTCTGGAGGGTTAGAAAGTCCACAAGATTAATAAGAGTCTGTAAAGTCTTGAAAGTCACAAGAACATTGAGAAAGTCATACACTGTGTCTAAAAAAAAAAAGAAAAAAACATTGGCAACATTAAAATCGCAAAGCAGACCTTGAACATTGGGTAACCTGTAAACAAACAAGCAAAAAGCAGTCTTACTGTGAAGCAGAAGACTTAAGCCCTTTGTGACACTTGGTTAATTCTCTTTAGGGGTTTTCTCATGAAACAACAGCTGGTGCTGTTTTGAGAAGTGTTATTGGAGCTTTAACAATATGAAGATCTTTCATACAGGACAGAATACAAAAGGCATTCTTGAGACAATTCCAAAATATACAGCAGGGATTGTCAGTTAAACAGCACTGTGGTTAAGTGCTTGCCCAGTTTAAAAAAAAAAAAAAAAAAAAAGGGGGGGGGAGAGGACTTTCCTACTGCATTTATTTGTATTTTAAGTAGTAGGAATTCAGAAGTTGAAAACACTTAAATTTTATTTTGTTGGGTTTTTTTTAAAGTTATCAAGGAACACATAATGGGAAGACTGTGGAGGATGTTTGTGTCCATAGATCTCTATCCTGTGTTTGGTGATGAAGATTTTCTTTTTTTTTTTTTTTTTTTTTGGAATGAGTTCTAAGCATCACTTGAACTCTAAAAATGTCCATTTGAGACGGAGATACAGAGATTCAGAATTGATTTTTTGAGTACAGCATGGCCCAAAATGCTTGGTCTGGGAAAGTGCAGTTCTGTGGACTCCTGATCCTTGTATACCTGCATAATAACACTTGTTTGTATAGTTGAATACTTTTGGGATTTTGCTTTTATGCTTGTGTTTCAGTAACATGTTAAATAAATTCTGAATGTTTATTACATGAGGCTTTTTTGCATACAGAATGTGTATGATACTTGGAGTATTGTATGAATAAAATCATACATCATTAATAAAGTCTGTCCTTCTCTATGACAATGAAGTGAACATTTAAGTTGGGCATACTTTGTGATGTCTTAATAAAAACTATACCATTAAAAGTTCTGTAAGACTACTTTTTTCCTCTTCTTTTTTAAAAAAAAATCATTGACCAGAAGGAAAATGTTATGCTGATCCTTTGTGTATTTTTTCTCCCTTCTTAAATCATACATTATCATGTTCCAATGAGTGTGTTATAAATAGGTGTCCCAGAGAGTACAGTAACAGAAGACCCTTACTAATGCTGGGCTACATCAAACCTTATGTGTCCCCAAGAAGGGACACTTCTGCAGGGCTAACTCTTTTTAGGCAGCTGTGTCTGTTTAGTTGTGACCTCCCTTGTGTGTCAATGTGACAGCAATTTCAAAGTAGCATCTCAACAGAAGATAGTTTTGATAATCTACATTTATTACTGATAAATTAGAAAGTATAAACTCCTCCAAACTGTCAGTAAGACTTTCACTGTAAAGCAGAAATGTGTTTCCTAGCATTGTGTTGTAGGAATGCCTTCCCAATTATTCTGTTCTGTAGTAATTTTTCACATTCTAGAGTTACTCAGTCACAATAAAATGGACTTCTTCTAATCTTCTGACTCTTACTCGTTCCATAACATTTTTGCTGTTGGAGATAGGAGAATTGTAGCCTAAATTTTTTAGGCTAAGATTTGAGTTCTTACTTTGTGTTCATGTGTTTGCTGAGTTGTGATGTGTGGTTAGACCCCAGTCCTCCCATGCTGAATGAGTAGAAGGATTTTGGAGTCCTAAGAATGCAATACTGATGTACACGTCAGCTGAAGAGTTGGCATGTGGTAACTGCCCTTCACATACTTCCCTGACTGTAAAAACTTCTTAAAGCCTAAGAATTGGGAGCAAATGAAACAGTTCTGTTTGAGCAAGATTCTGGTGGTCTTTGCACCTGGAATTCTTTTGCTTTCCATATGAATTGCATCTCCCGTCTTCCATTTTTTTCCAACACTTATTTCATCTGAGAAGTATCACGTTATTTTCCTGCTAGTCACTGGTCCCTTTAGAACAAGCGCACGTAGTAAAACAGTGTTAACAGAGCTGTGGGACCAGTAAGTGAGCTAAGGGTAATTCCTATGAATATGATGTCAAAGATGGTAATAAAATAAAAAGTACTTATATATGTGTACAGTGAAACTCTTTGGAAGCCTGGACATCATTCACAGAACTACTTCAATGAAAAATTATGTTGCAACTATTGGTAATGCTTCTTTAGTAACAGTGCTCATTCCTCCTCTTCCATGTATGTATCAGTTTAATGTGTCTATTTGTAATGTTCTGTTCCTTTTCTGCTTGCTTAGTTGATCCATAGCTAATATTTTTAGGGTGATGGTGACAGGGTTATCACAGTTTAAGACCAAATAACTGTGAAGGCTAAATTAACTTGGATTACCAAAGCCCTCTAATCACATATGTGAATTTGCAACTTCCCTGTTTGGCAGAAAATGAGACAGACTCCAGAAGAATAGTCATTGTGGTTCCAACTCTGCTGTGTGTAATCCTGGTGCCAGCTTGTGAGGTTTCCTGGGTTCTTTCCCCTTTTCCTCTAGATGCTGTCAGATACAGGAGTAGGCAATAGAGAATTTTAGTCTCATTTGGCATGTTCAGGTTTACTCATGTCCAAATAGCTGGTTATTGTCGTCACTGGTGCACACAATCTGCTTGTCTCAAAGTGTGTCTCTGGAAGTGTGTTTCCTAGAATTTCCATAAATAAACTAGAAAAATGTGATCTCTAAATCTGGAATAGAAAGGTAATTTCCCTTTATTCTTGTGCCGGCTGGGCTGGGTGGGGGGAGGTGTAGAGGCATCAAAGCCTGAGTACTAGAAGCTGGAGAAGATAAATGGGATTAATATGTGGAGAATTGTGTGCTATAGGTTGGTGTTTGGCCTTTTTGATTCTGCTGAAGTTGTTCGTGTGAGTTCAGTATCCTTTACTCCTTTTTCCTATGGATTTATATGCTTTCTTAGCCTTTGCTTTCAGTGCTATCCGAGGCTGCAACAAAAGCTAGATTGAAGGAGAAGTGATTACACTTCCTTTTGGCCACAAAATTTGCAGGATGACTGGTTAATTGAGGGTTAGAGTTTAGCCTGTATTTACTTTATATGGACACATACTGGAAACAGCTAAATGAGAGGGAAAAAATTTACCTGAGTGGCAAGTGGGTTTTGTCCTCATTATTTATCTGGTGGTGGTTTTTACTGGTCATGTAACACCTGCTTCAGAGTTGATAAAACCCCTCTGAGAGAAGGAGGCTCTTTCAGGTACTGGGTGGGTGGGGACGGAATTTCTTAGGTCTTCTAGCCAGGCAAATAAATCATGTGAGTTAAAGTTACATTTATTGGCATTTTAAAGATGATTAAAATCATTTCAGTTTACAGACAGGAATGCATACTGTAAAATTACTAGTCTCTTTGTATATATGCTTTTACTGTCTCAGAATAGGGCTATTCTATATTTGGTTGTTCTGAAATTTTAACCTTTTCTTTTAAGTGGTTTTCATTTAATGGCAAGGAGGTATTTATCAGGAAAAAATTTGATAAAAGTGCAACAAATCTCTGTATCCCACCTCACTCCCCACCCCAAAGTGGGTTAGTTTACCATAAAACTGTTCTAAAAGGTATTTTTCATAAAATCCAGATATATTAGTCTTGAATTCTGTTTAAATTCCAGCATTAGCCTATGTGATTTTCTCTTTTCATAGTCCGTAGACTATTTCATAGAATCACAGAATGACCTGGGTTGGAGGAGACCTTAAAGATCATCTAGTTCTAACCCCTCTGCCATGGGCAGGGACACCTTCCACTAGACCAGGTTGTTCAAAGCCCCATCCAACCTGGTCTTGAACACAGCCAGGGATGGGTGTCCACAGCTTCTCTGGGCACCCTGTTCCAGTGCCTCATCACCCTCACAGTAAAGAATGTCTCCTAATATGTCATCTAAACCTACTCTTTCAGTTTGAAGCCATTTCCCCTTGTCATTCCCCTACATGCTCTTGTAAGTAGTGTCTCTCCTTTCACCATAAAGCGTTCTGGGATTGTGTCAGGTTTAATCACTTCAGTAGAGAATGTAAATTATAGTAATTGAAAAGCCAATAGGAGAGGCATTACTGTGTTCCTGAAGTCCTGCTGATTGAATTGTCCAGACTATAATGTATAAGTGTAGTACTGCTGTTATCATTTTAGAGCAGTATTCAGTGGTTTGGACTCAAATGCTTATGCACAAAATGGATGTTATAAATACTTAACCTGAAGAGATGGCTGCCTTTTGTACTGTTGTTTCCTTATTTTGGTTTATTGTGCTTAGTAAATTGCTAAAGTTTGAATATGCTACAATTTGTTAAGGATCTGTCATGTAATCAGTTGATTTTTCTCTGTTGCAGGGATAGCTTTATCTTAATACATCTGAAAACTTAACATTTAAATTACATGACAAATTTTGATTGTAATTTAAATCTCTGTCAGATTTTGTTTATATCTCAAGAGTGACAGGTTGAATGAGGTTGATTGTTGGTTTGGTTTGGTTTTTTAGACATTATTTGATAATCAGATGAATGCTTCAAAAAAGGAAGACTCAGAAAGCATTAATAAAAATGACACTTCAAAGAAGATGTCTGTTGAGAGAGTTTATCAGAAAAAGACTCAGCTTGAGCACATCCTCCTCCGTCCAGATACTTACATTGGGTCAGTTGAACCCTTAACTCAGGTAAGTGTCACTAAATTTACAGTCTTAATGGTTTTTGTTGTTTTAATGAGGAAATATCTATTCTGGCTATTAAATAGATGCATCTCTGTTTTTCTCAGCATTCTGAATTATAAAGTTAAAAACTGTGGTCTTGTTTATGTACGCATGTGTAGGAAAGGGATGAGATAAGACTTGCTTTAAGGCATTGAGTACTTGGTTCATCTGAAAAGATACGATCAAAAAATATTGAAATCCAGTCAAAACACAAGCACACACGTATGTGTGTAAACAGACAGTTATGTGTGTGTAAACCTGTGCACACAAACATGCCGATATGCACACACATATGTATGCATATTTGCAAGTAGCATTTGTTGTAGGTCCAAAAATGCTTTGGTCTGTTTGTTTCGGTAGAGAACAGAGACTTTAAGCCTCCTGCTGGCACTTTCTTCAGCTGTTTTAGTGAAGTTGCAAATTGGTTTGAACTTCACTGTCTGTACTGTTGGCAGTTCCCCACCAAGCAGAAATAATGGATTTTCATTATGGAATTCTTTGTGGGTACAGTTGTAATTTTTGCGGACTTCTGCTCTTGTCTTGAATGGCTGGAGTAATCAGACTGTAAGAGGAAAGTTCCTGAAGGAAATAGATCTTACAGAATCATAGGCTGGTTTATCAAGACAGTAAATACTTTTATTTTATTTTGTTTACATGTAGTTAATGTGGGTTTATGATGAAGATGTAGGAATGAATTGCAGAGAAGTTACCTTTGTTCCAGGCTTGTACAAGATCTTTGATGAAATCCTTGGTAAGTATTTTTAGCAATAATACTGCCTTAGCATTATGGAGTACAAGCTTTTCTGAGTGCTCTCAAAGTACATCAAATTGTATCTGAGTTTAAATCACACACTTGAGTCCCGCTAAACTATAGGGCATAAAAATCTAGTGTCTTCCGGAACAGTTTAAAAGGGAAGAGTTTTCAGCTGAACTTGTAAAAAAATCTAAATATTTGTTCCTGAATGTCCAAACTAGATTATTTTTATGATCAATATTGTTACTTGATTTTTAATCTGTGAAGTCTATTAGGGCTACAGTTTTAAGTGGCATTTGAAAGAAGAATATTCCTCTGAAAGAATGCAACTTCTGAATGGTCTGAGTGTTCACTTACATCATCCTTTCATCAATCATTAAAACTTCCTCCTTCTGTACAGAGGGATAATGATGGTAGTTTTCATGGATAATTTCTAGACTTCTGACAGTTTTAAAATAAATAAGTATCATACTGCCATTAAAAAGGACTATGACTGAGGCACAAAAAAACTATTTTTAGGAAATTTTGTCAAAATTCTGAGTTACTGTGACTTACTGGTTGATGATGTTCTATTGGTGAAAGGCACATACTAATCAGCAGTAGAGATGTGGAGTATCTGAATACTGTACTGTCTGCTGAACTGGTATTTTGGCTTAATTGACATGAAATCCTGGGCTTCAGCTTTTATGAAGTTCTGTTGTAAGGATTGGTAGGATTACCTCATGAATTAAATTATGGTCTACTGAGGTCAATTTTGTTGTGACCTTCATGAGGTTCACAACTTCTCCACATCTCTAGAACTATGTTTTACAGCATTACTCTCTTTGAGGCAATAAAGACTATATCTTTACCAGGTGGAAAAGAATGCTAGTTTAATTTTTTTATATTATTTTTAACTTATTACTTAATTTGATAAACACGGAAATGAAAACCTTTAATCACTTCTGTTTTGAGTGGTGCCTCATAAATCTGATTTTTTTTGGCTTTTCATGTTAGGGAGAGTCCTTCCACATTGTCCTCTTCAAAAGGAAGATGACTATCCTGTCATTATTGTAGTACTTCATGGCTTATTGCTGCTTTATGTAGCACTAATAAGTGCTCCAGAGAGTGTGGTTTGAGAGCTAGGGGTCAGTGTAATAACCTTATGAAAATGGGACATTTTAACTATGCATGGTTTTGAATTAAACTGCACTTCATGATTTTAGCAAAAGCACCTTGAAATATCTGATCTTAAATTGAGGTCCTTGTCAGCTGTTTAGATAGAGTTGGTGTACTTTGATGATTTGGGGTTTTACCTTTATCTGTTTCACGGATGATGAGATGGATCATCACTGGATGCTGAAAATGACTGTAATGTGTTTTCATGTTTAGTGGCCACAGTTGCATTTCTGCTTTCTGTAGTTTGTATACACGGCGGTGCAGTTTAATTAAATTCTGATCAAATGTTAATTTCCAATTACCCTTATTTTCATCCTAAACTGTGTAGACTGTTAGTTAAAAGTCTCACAGGCTCTTTAGAGAGAACTTTTGCTGCAGTCAAAACACTCCCTAATGGATGTGACTTTTTTGGTGGGTTTCAATTTGTAAACTGGTCTGGTGATGCATGTAAGTTTCTAGGGTTTTTCACATACATGCTGCAATAAATATCCAAACAAGAACAACAGGAGAAGAATGAAGTGCTCAGTATGTTAAGAACAGTTATGAGCTCACAAAATATACTTCTCCATTTATTTCTGACCTAGTCTAACTGCTTAAAATAGAGTCAGTAATTATAAGAAGGTTGAAAAATACCTTCTTGTAGATACTTGGTTATATTTATAGACTGCAGTGGTAAGATACAGAATATATCAAAAGAGCTACCAGATTAAGAATATACCTGGACTATTGTAACTGGTGGTGGAATATGTATAAAATCAGTTTTACAGACCAAGAGATTAATAATTGCCTATGAAGTGTTAATTTGTGCTACTTTGTTTCATAGTAAATGCTGCTGACAATAAGCAGAGGGACAAGAATATGACTTGTATTAAAATATCCATTGATCCGTAAGTAAAAGCATGTTTTCATTTGCTTTCCCTGCCAGTGCTATTGCAGTTTAGATTTTTACAAATTATTTTACTAATGAAATTGGATTTATTGAAAACAGAATATTTATGGAATTATTTCCATTAGCTTCATATTTTAAGATGAAGAGGTGAATTAAAAGTGGTTAACAGTAAGTGCTACCATTCTGAAATTATAATAATTGCTTTCCTGAACCATTCATCGATGCTTGATTGAATGAAACTTAAAACCAGCAGATCATAAAATTTATGATAAATTGAAAGCTTGGCAGTGCATAACTATAGCCAGACAGGTTTCTTCACAAATCTTAAATACCAGCTTTCAGGTTTTGTAACACAATTTTGCATCTCTTGAACTTCTATGTTAACTCCTTTAGCATTAGGATAAGACTGTGTTTGAATTAGTCATCTGTATCACACTGAAACTTCATATTACAAATACATCATTACCACTGTTTTTTGAAAACGAATACTTGGAGAGATAATTTTTACTGATAAGTACTGAATTTAAATAGGTGCTGATTAGGTTCCTTTAGTAGTAGCTTTTCAGTGACATTTAACTGAATAATAAATTATTTAGAAACCTAGTTTTCAGACCTAACCTTTAGGCTAAATATTCTGAGAAGTGATTTTTCTACTTTCATCATGGTGTGGGAGGGAAATGGTAAATGTGTAAATCTGCCTGACCTGTCCTGATTTTGAACTCTCTAATACTCGAAAATGAAAATGCTGTGTTGGAGCTAGAAATATTAATGATGCCAGATATTGATGGATTTTGGCACTGATACATAAAATAAGTCACAATGTTTATCATAACTTGGAAATAACGGTTTTAAACAGATGATAACTTGTCTGGATGGACTTCAATGAAACCTTAAAAGCAACATCTCTAACTTGAGTGTAATTCTGTCACTAAGCTTCAGGATCCTGTTGCAGATCATGCTGATAACGAAAGGTCTTCAAACAGATTTTTGGGGGTTTTTTTGTGGTATGGAATACTGTCATGTATGGACAATTAAGCTCCTTCTTCCAAGACATCTAATAAGCAAAAATGAGTGGGGTGTTTTGTAATTAAAATTGTTAGAGCTCTAAGTAAATGTGGTAAGAATATGGTCTTTTGCTATATTTTTATGTAGTTATTTAAACAGGTATGCAGAAGTCTGTTTTCAAGATTGCATTCATTTGCTTAATGTCTTCACTATTTTATAGGGAATCAAACATTATCAGCATATGGAATAATGGAAAGGGGATACCAGTTGTGGAACACAAAGTGGAAAAAGTATATGTACCTGCTTTAATCTTTGGGCAGCTACTAACTTCCAGCAACTATGATGATGATGAGAAAAAAGTTACAGGCAAGACTATTTAATGTGCTTGTTTTATTCGGTTAAGTCATTGTGTGCCTCTTCAGTATGCTTCCCCTCCTTAATTTTTCTCTTTCTGTTTCATGACAGGTGATGACTTAGTTACCATTATTATAGCTCTTTATTAGAGTAAAAAGACTTAAAGGAAATATCTTACTTTTGCTTTTTTAATACCAATATTTACAGAGAACTTTACATCTCCAATGTCAGAACTTTACATCTCCAACTCATTATCAAGTAACAAACAACATACTTCTATATTTTAATTGTAATGTATATAAGTATTTAAACACTTCTGCTCCTGCAATGTAGGGAAAAATAAATTTAATAATTTAGGACATGATTTATTATCCTGAATTTAAACTGATCCTATTTTACTCTATGTTGTTTTTTTCAGGTGGACGCAATGGCTATGGTGCAAAACTTTGTAACATATTTAGTACAAAGTTTACAGTTGAAACTGCTTGCAAGGAATACAAACACAGCTTTAAGCAGGTATAGAAGTGTTCAAAATGTCTTTGCTGTAGTTACAGATTTAAAATCTAACACATATATTTTAGGATTATTTAATGAATTGGATAGTTTCTCGTTCAAATGGATGTGCAGAGTTTTCAGGCTAGGTTAGTTCAGTCAGTAAAAATTGGTATCCCTATGTGTTAGGCTTTTTGGGTAAAATAACACTTTCTTTGGAGTGTTAGGTGACTAAAAAACCCAAAATTCTATTTCTATTAAAACTAAAGTATGTTCGTGCACATGTGAAAAGGAATATATTCAGTTGAAACATTTTGAAGTTGCTGTTGTATAATTTGTCAAAAAATCTTTCTACTTAGCTATGCAAACATGGAAACAATTATCTGTGTAATTTTGTCTGTGTTAAGAAACAGATTTTTCAGTGTTTATGTCATGAATTTAATTAGCCCCACATGGACTTAAGTGTAAACCCCCCCCACTTGAACCCATTGCTCATTGTTAGCATACAGACCAAGGGCTGAATGTAATGCGGTCTACTGTATATAGCTTTGAGATGGCCACCTTTCTAAAAGTTTGAAATACTTTGGCAGTATTAGATACCAAAGTTCCTTGGCTTTACAGTCCTTCCCAGCTGGTGGCTTTCTTCTCTTACTTTCTGGACAAGTAATTAATTTCTGGTCATGCTGTCATATCACTACATAAATGATACATTTAATCTGTTATGCCTGTCTCTTAAAATATGTAATATTTTCTGCTGACTGCCAAAGGGCAAATTAATATTGGTTCGAGTGTACTTTTTGAGAATGACTAAATGCTTTACAACTTAAAGTGCTATGTTTTCCAGTATTTTCAAAATTTGTGAAAATTTATTAGAACTGAACTTCAGTGTATGCTGTGAGCAGACGTTCTGCTTGATCATGCAGATGTGCCCATGTTCTTAGAGAGGGAATACAAGACTCCTGAGTTTAGCCTGTACCCGCTGGGGGGGTTTGTTTTCTGGCACACTGCACGGCCGCCAAAATGGTGTCTTGGAGACTACTGAGTCTCTGCACAGGAACTAATAAGCCTCTCTGTAGAGGTGGGAGTAGCTTGAAAGAGTTAAACAGATGGGTACAAGGACTGTAATCCCAGCTCACTTGTATCTAGTTTAATAAATTCTGTGGGAGGCTCCATTTGCATCAGAATCATGTCCATCAATGTAATAATACCTGTATGTTTACAGAAACCGAAAATGTGCTATCACCTATGCTTGTGCCTATCTTTGTAAATCAGCTAACTTCGTGTAGTGTTTTACCAGAGGAACTTCTTCTAAAGAAGTTCATGAGCTTTTTGTTGTGTAACTGTTGCAATCCTAGCATAGCTGGAAAAGGGAATAAAGGAGGAGGATAATGTGTTGTAAACTAACATCTAAAACGTTTTGTTTCCAAAGACTTGGATGAACAACATGATGAAGACCTCTGAGCCCAAGATTAAGCATTTTGAAGGTGATGACTACACATGCATTACATTCCAGCCAGATCTGTCTAAATTTAAGATGGAAAAGCTTGATAAGGATATTGTGGCCCTCATGACAAGACGAGCGTATGATTTGGCTGGGTCATGCAAAGGAGTCAAAGTCATGTTGAATGGGAAGAAACTACCTGTAAGAACATCACTTGATGTATCTTGAGTGAGCTGAGTATTTGGTGCAGAGAGTAGTGACTGTTACCTGTTGCTTGTAGGTAAATGGATTCCGCAGCTACGTAGATCTTTACGTTAAGGACAAGCTGGATGAAACCGGAGTCGCGCTCAAAGTCATCCACGAGGTTGTGAATGAACGGTGGGATGTGTGCCTCACTCTGAGTGAAAAAGGGTTCCAGCAGATCAGCTTTGTAAATAGTATAGCTACCACAAAGGTGAGTGGTTAGATCAAATGGTAAAAATGGAAATGGTAAAATGCATGCTGAGGCTGTGCCCAGTCAGGTGTTTGATAAAAAAGTGAATCTGGGTTGCTATAAATAAATAGGTGAGCTAATCCTCTGCATGAGAGGAACTGGCAGAGCAATTGGATGCAATCAAAATACATTCATAGCAGTATTTCTACATAAGCACTAGTTTTGACAATGCTAGTAATCATTATCAGTGATACCAATGTCTTATGTGAGCATACATGGTGTTGAAGAAAATTACTGGAACTGATTTATTTCTTCCTTTTTAACACATTGTAATGACATAATTCTGAAAGTAAGGTAAAAAAATGTACAAACCCCTTTAAGGCTACCAGTAGCAAGTTTTGGAGGGCAAAAATGACTTTTGGTGTCCTTGAGAAGTGGCTGTCTGATGTATAAAATTGGCCTGAAGTGTTGAGATTAATTTTCTTTTATTTGTGTATCTTCCTAAGGATATCTGGGTTTTCTTTGCAACTGTAGTAGTAGTGATATAATAGCAAAGAAAAATCTTAAGTTATGCTAAAGCAGCAATGTGGTCAGCATACTAAATAAAGTACAGCTCGGTGCTTCTCAAATTGTGGGGGTGGTCAGGCACCAAGGGAATCACCTGAAATGAACCAGCATAACTCTCATTTATGCCCTTTTGGCATGAACCGGGTTTAGGGATCTGTGATCCACCATGGTGAAAAAAAGTCTTTGTCACTTCTGCTCTTCACAAACTGCACTGGATGAGTGACCCAACAACTAGGCAGTTTAGTTGTTAGATCTAACGGAACATTCTAGTTATTAGAGGTAGCAGATCTAACAAGCTAGATTTAACAAGACTAGAACAAGCAGTCCTAGTAGTTGGTGAGACTGTTTCTAGAGAATCTTAACTGTGAGCTTTCCAAAAGATGGGAAAGATAAGAATTGGTAATCAGACGCTTTGAAACCTGTCCTTGCTCAGATCTCTGTTGAAAGCGTCAGAAGAAAATTCTAATGCTAGCGCAAATGGTTTGTAAGCACCAGTGGTTACACTTAAATCTAGCAGGTGCACAGGAATGTCAGTGTTAATCTTGGTGTTAGGTGATGTGCAGCCAGTGTTTGCTGGGCTATAATTTTTATTATGTAACTTCTTTTCAGTCTCTCACAGTGTAGCTGAACAAATGTTCTGTGGTAACAGGGCAAGTTCATTTCATTGTAGAATATTTACTTTCTAAGTAAATATTCTACATTGCAATTAAAAACTTTGTCAAAACTAGGGATGACAAATCTGGTAGTTTAAGGGTTCCAACTTTGTTTTAGTTCAGGCTCCTTTGTGCAACATAAAGAAGAAAAATAGCATGACCTTAAAGATGCGGACAATACTTTTATGAGGAAACTGGCAATGTAGAGAAACTCCATTACGCTTGATACTAGGCTAAAAAAAGTGTTTGGAAATACTGAATACTTCCTGACTCCTAAGTAAAACATATTGCATACACTTACTCCAAAGACTTTGAATTTTACTCTTCTGGATCAATTTTCACATAATGCAGTTACACATACATTGTTATTATATATTCTTTTGGAATATGCTCAGAAAAAAGTTCTGTTTATTCTTCAAAGGTAAGTGTTGTAATTTCTAGTTTTCCCCACTCTCATGATCCATGCCTTACATGTGTGACTGGGTGTGGGATTTTTGGGGTGGTGAACCCCTTTCACTAGCAATTGATGTGCAGCTACCCACTGACGGGACATAATGTGTAGTAATTAGCTGCCTCAGCTGCCTGCCCCCTTAACTGCTAACAGGTGAGGAGCTCATTCCAGCTATTAATTATCACTGTTTGCTGAAAGCTTTTTGTTTCTGCATCTGGATAAATTTCAGCCAGCCATAACTTTCCCCCCCACCTTTTTTAAACTTGCTATAAATTCCAAACAATTTTTTTTTGGGTTGCTGGTGTGGTTTTTTTGAGGGGTGTTTGGGAGGTCAGGCAGTATGTTGAGGTGCAACTCCCTTGTTTAGTTCTTGTAAATTTGTTACCTTGGTCAGCTCCCCATTTATTCAAAATTTTGCCATAGTAGACCACCACAGACTTCAATTTCAAGCTCTGATACAGCGTTTGAAGGAATGTTTACAGCTATGAGAGTTGTACAGATAACCTGTAGTGAGACTTGTAAACTGATTAAATGTGGTCTTCTCAAGTTCTGAATTTCAAATAGTGCCTGTGGTAGAAATTGTAGTAGAAAGTTCAGCTATTAACATAGCAGTGTAATGATAACTTTAATATGGTGGCACTGTTAACTGTAATACTACTAATCATTTTAGCAGAAATGCTGAGCCTACACAGTTGCAGTGTTAGAAGGTAGACTTGCATGGAGGGAGAATCCCAACCTGTTAAAATTTGCTGGAGTTCAGCAAGAAATTCAGGATTATTGTGGATTTTGGATTTATTTTCATAAAATAAATACAATAAAAAAAAGAGAAAAAGAAAATACGATTGAAATTGCATAACTAATTAAATGAAAACTTCAAATTTATAGTTAGCTTCTGAATTTTTCTGCCATATCAACCATTTATCTGTCCACAGAATTTAAATATGGCTCACCTCCAAATAGATGGAAACTGTTGGCTATGATAAGAATAGAATGTGTATAGGAGGCAGTCAAAGCTTCATTTTTAAGATTTTTGTTAGCACTTAATTAGAGACCTTTGCATCCTGAAGTTTGCAAGACTGGGATTCTGTCGTTACCTTCTGGAAAAAGAAGGTTATGCAGTTCTAGCGCTCTTTTCCCATAATTCAAAAGTTGTAGTAATCTTTGGCAGCCCTCTGGACTCGGAGAGTATTTTTGCCTTTGTGTCTTGTATGGAATTGTTCTGACAGCTGGGGCAGTTCCAGGCTGTTCTGGTCCCATAGTGGGTACATTTGCCACCTGCTGGTGAAATGGTTGGGAGGGCCCCAGCTCTGAGCTCTGAACATCCCTCACTCACAGCTGCGCACTTAAGAGTGGACTCGGGAATGGGGAACTGCTGTAATAACTAGTGTCTCCTAAGAACAAGAATTACTGGTAAATTGCTGGTTTTCTTGATATGTCAGATGCTACTTCTAGCAAAATTTAAAAATCGCTAAAGTTTTAAATGCAAAAATATACTGAGATGTTCCCGTAAACACAAGTTTTCAGTAATGTGATGAGTAAAAGAAATGCATTTCAAGACTGCCACTCAAGTGTGGAATGATTTTGAAATGTGTAATTTGATATTTTGCTGTAAGAGCTTTTCTTTACAGTTCAGAAATGGATTTATTTTTCTTTAAAGTGGCAGGATATTGATAGATGAGCTTTCAACTGAACTCTCTCTCTGTTGAAACTCTGTCATCCATATGTGGATAAAAACAGTTGTGTTCTAATTTTGACAGCTTTTGGGGTTTGGATGTGGGTTTTTTAGTTGGTTGGATTTTTTAGAAGAAATGCCATGAGAAAAGACTTTATATGGTGCTTCTAATGGTTTGTGTTGCTGTTCCAGTAGATGACTCTAGGAACTGACAGAAACCATAGATGGTTTCTTTGAGGGGCAAGTACTGGTTTGGTTATGACTAATAATACTTACTAGCTTAACCATTTTGGTTTTATCTACTCTGTTTTTTTGGTTTTTTTAATCTCTGTGTTCTGCATGAAGCTGTGAACACAGCTGCTATCCCATCAATTCAACTTCTTTACATCTTCAGTCTTTTCAGATGCATATACTGCCTTAAAATGTAGAATCCTAACTTTTGGGGTTTGATTGCTAGTTGTTTTCCTCTTTTTGGCTGCTGTTTATTCTTGGTTTTGTTTTCTCTTATTTCTTATCTATCCTATACTTCCTCGTACCCATCTAAAGCTTTTTTTCCTTCTCAGTTCTGTTTTAAAAACAGCTTTAAAGAAGGAGCATTTTTCTGTTTGTGACTTCATGATGAAGGTCTCCATAGCCATGTGTTCTTTATTTTGTCTGTCCTAATGCAGACTGGTCTGAACAGGAACCAGTATTTAGTCTGTATTTTTTGTAAGGTGCTAACTTATCTAAAGCAAAGGTGACCTGTGTAAAATATGGAGTGGTGAGTTTGGTATGTTTTCACTTTATGGGATATCCCTGCATCACTCCACTTTTTGTTACAAGATTTCAGTCAAGTATTATGAACTTCCTATGACAGCCACTAGAATTTTAACATTTTATTAATATTTTGGCCTTTTTCTCTACAAATTTAAAAGGAAGGCATTTGAGTAATTGATGTTTTAACTTCTGTCATCCTCACTTGAATGAAGACTAAATGATGTGGAAGAGAAACTTTAAAACAGATTTTTCTATCTTATGCTGCAACTCAGTGTGCATGGATTTCTATATTTGAGTATGACTACAGGAATTTTGTTAGTGCAGCTAAAAGCTGTTAGGAAATTCAATGGCTATTTTGTTTATTGTTTGTTTTTTTTTCTCTTCTCTCATTCAGGGTGGTAGGCATGTTGATTACGTGGTGGATCAGGTTGTGGGCAAACTGATAGAAGTGGTGAAAAAGAAGAATAAAGCTGGAGTTTCAGTCAAACCATTTCAGGCAAGTAACTTTATACAAAAATATTGAAAAAGTTGAATGTGGGAATTTTGTTGAGTAAATTGGTTTCTATGTTTTCAACAGGTGAAGAACCATATATGGGTTTTTGTTAATTGCTTGATTGAAAATCCATCATTTGATTCCCAGACAAAGGAAAACATGACATTGCAGCCTAAAAGTTTTGGGTCCAAGTGCCAGCTATCTGAGAAATTTTTTAAAGCAGTAAGTAAAGCCTTTTTTTTTTTTTCTCCTCTGTGAATCAGGAATTGACACACTGGACCAAGTATATGTGTGCTTTGTAGCAGAAGATTAGGTATAGTTCATTATGTACTTCAGTGACATTTGCATACTCTGGAAATGGGGTGAAGGAACTTCTGTTCATTCTCTGGTCTTAATAATGGATGCAATGACTGTGTTTTGACTGTTGCCCTGGATTTCAAAGTGAGTTTCACCTGATCAACTTGTTTGTTGGAGATTCTGGTATTTACATGGGTGATATGAGTTGGACTCTTAAAATCTAAACATAGTCATTGACCAATGTTTTTTGTGTTAAAATATTTTTCTGAACTTGAGAATATTGTATACCTTACTCTTTGGTATCAGTCCTGTTTCACTGGAGTGAAAAGAGAGGGAGAGGATATGTCACATTTACTTGTTCTTCCAGTAATCAAGGAAATGCAAAATGGTGCCTGTAGTACTCCAGGTGATCATTATTGTCGAGCAGCAAGTTTAAAAAGTTTTCTGTAGATGGGCTAAGAATTTCTGTTCTAAATGAATGTATTTGTAGAAATACATCAGAGAGGGTTTACCTCTACTACATTTTCATACAATGAAGAGAAAGTAGAATTCTGTTAGCCAGAACTCTTTATACTAAGTCCTATTTAGCACCAGTATCCTAAAATGAAACTCCAATAGTAAGGAGAACAGTGCCACTGCTAATACTCCTGGCATCAAAACTTTACTGATTGTATAGTGTTTTATTATTCTAATTCTATGTTATGGGTGACATTCCTATAGAATTTAGAGGGGAAAAAAATAACCCAGCAGTCTTGTATAACGAAATCTGAAGAATGAATGCATGCTGTATTACCATCAGCAGGTTTGATTTATAGTGTTTCTAATATTCCCAGGAGTAAACACTGATTTCCAGATGCATTAAATGTGCTGCACAATCTCAACAATGAATGCTGTATTATGGGGGATAATTAAAAGCCAAAGCTCACAGTATTTCACTCCATCTGTGTTTTCTTTTGATGTGAAACAAAATCTAAAGCAGTTTTAGTTTAGAAAATATACTATATGCTATTTTTGTTGCAGATGTGTTTCTAGAATCAGTATCAGATTATCAAGTGGTTGGTAGAAAGCTCATTCTCAAATAGTTTTGGTTGTCTTTCAGCCATTTTCAGTCATTTCCAAAGAAAAATTAAATGGTTGTAAATATCCTGTAAAGATTCTTTTTGCTCTCAAAATCCAGGAAACAAGTGCTTAGTACCTAAAATGTCTCAGCGCATCAACTACACAACCTCTTGTTAGGTCTCAGACCTCCTTTGCTCTTTCCATCAGTTATGTAACTGGTGGAAAAGGAAGCTCCTTTTGTGTTGTGTTTTGGTTGTAAATGCATGAAGTGCTAAATAGTAAGGTGTGTGTTAATTCCTTGACCTTTCATATGTTGCAGTTTTTAAAATGTAGAGGACTTTAGAAACAGTGTTAATGATTCAAAACTGAGATGTAGGAAATCTGCTATCTGAAGCTTTATTTTTCTCATCCACAATTCTAATTTGTTGCTTGTAGGCCTCTAACTGTGGTATCATAGAGAGTATTTTGAATTGGGTCAAATTTAAGGCACAAACTCAACTGAACAAAAAATGTTCATCAGTGAAACACAGTAAAATCAAAGGCATTCCGAAACTGGATGATGCTAATGATGCTGGTAAGAGCACTTATTTTAATTTCTTTAATGTTTCATAAATTTTTCACAGACATGACAATTTGAAACCTGACTTTTATTTCTTATCCATATGTGGTTTTTAATAAAAATCTTTCTTGTTTTCTAAACCTCCTGGAGCTAGAATTCAAATGTGATGGTGAGTTTGGTATCAGGAACACTGTCCTCTTTAGGGAAGAGAATTAATAACACTGAACAAAAATGGCAGTCTAGGTTGGTATTGGGAGGGTGTAAATCTCCTAACTGTGGTTTCCTGCTAAATAGTGTTTCCAGTATTCCATTTTGGAGGTGAGTGGTCTTCTTGACCTTTCTAATGTAGAAAGATCAGAATCTTTATAGGGTCAGAAGCTGTAGGAAGTAAATCATGTAGTGTGCAGACCTGAGGGAACGGTTCAAGAGACTTTTTTCATTAGACTTTAAATGCCATTAGGCTCCTGTCTGGGAATATAGGGCAAACTGGCAATCTCTGCTGGCTTGCTTCCTCAGCACAGACAGGGATCAGGATCAGCTGGCAGTCTTTGTGCCAATAGCAATGAGATGGGAGTTGTTCTGGAAGGATTTGAGGGGCACACGTGGCTAAAGAGCTCAAAATGTTGTCGGTCTGTGTTAATTTTAGTTGGGTTTTAATACATCCTCACATTAAGCAAAGGTAGGGAAATTGAAATGAAGTAGGTGGGTGGGCTGAGTAGCTAAAAGCATGTAAGATTGATAAGGAGGCTTGGTTTTGGTTGGGTTTTTTGTTTGTTTTGGGGGGTTTTTTTGTGCTTCAGCATCCAAACCAGAGATGACTTGATGAGATGATGATAAGATGCTTCTAATTTTCCTCCCTTTCTTGTTGGTTCCTTGGTTATTAATTTTTTTAATGGAGTTTCTTCAGTATTTAATTACTTTTTTATTTATTCAGATGTCATGTTTTGCCTCAAAAGTTGATAGTTGCATCTACTCTAGTATTTTGCCTGTGGAATTTTCACTCCTTACTCAGATATATGGCCCTGATATTTTTTTTTTGCTGAAAAGATTGTGTGCTTGGAGAAATGATATGTTTTCATGGATATCAAGCCTAGTGCTCCTAGCAGATATAATGAATGATTTTGGACACACTTTCTTCGTAGTTTTTTTAGCTCTGCTTTGGAGACCAGGCTTCAAAATAATTTCTTACTCATTTTTTTGACTGGGGGTGAGGGGAAGGGAGAATCTCTAACAGGGGAGCTAATAAAATTTTCTATTGCTTTTCATCCTGAAACTTCCTCAGCTAAGAAGGCATATAGGGATTCATTTGGGCTAAAGCTTTGCATGGCTTAAATGCCTGTTACCCAGGTATTTCTCTGCTGCCTAATTACTGTTTCATGTTGAGGGAACTCTTCATCTGCTGAGGAGGCTTAGCCAGGTATTGGTTTATTGAAATTCTGGAAGATACTGGATTTCTGACATTGAAGGCATTGCACATTCTGGGTGGACACAGGAAGTGCAGCAGGGAGAGAACAGGCTCTGGCCACAGACACATCTGACTTTAGTTATTCCTCTGGTTTTTAGATTTTATCTTTACTTCAAGAATGAATTTGTAGCTGAGGTCCAGCATCCACAGGTTTCTTGTGTCCCTGGTATCCCTGAGCGTTTTAGTCATTGCCAGTTTGCTTAAGAACAGGAGAGAAGGTGTATCTCTAGAGTGATGCACTTGCTGCAGATTTCTTCCCCCTTCTCTGTAAAGAAAGGGTCCTATACCTGGTCATTCTTGCTTTCTTGTGATCTTGAGCAGCTGTACATAATTCTGTGGCTTGTTGGAGGAGAAGTAGAAATCAAAGCAAAAATTAAGAATATAGGATTGTAAGGGAGCAGCTAGATTACTAAATCAGGTGAAGCATAAAAGCATTTTTTGAACCTGTCAGTTCATGTAGTTTTGTCTTCGAGTTCTTTAGAGCTATGCTCAGCAAAATACCTGGAATGTTGTATTTCCGTGAAATTAATTGCTACTGATTGCATCCATTCCAGAAGAAAGTCAACCTGGGTGACGTTCAGATGTGTTTTCTGTAGTTCATTTATGAAAAATATTGGCTCTTATATATTCTAAAACAGCACACTGGTGTTTTTCTAAGTATTTGGCATCCACCTTGCTGGTAGGTAGTCACTGACAGTGTGAATAACTGCCTTAGATTGTATTAAGCCACACATCTTGATTCAGAAAACCAAAGATGCTGAATGTAAGTTCTGTGTAATAGGAAGTATGGGCTGGTTTTTACCTACCAGATAAAGGCAAATTACAGCACACATTTTAAATGCCAGTATATTCAAAACTTCCTTATTAGCAGTAGGTGAGACTCAACCAGCTTGAAGATTTTTTGGATTCTTTCTTAACATGGGCCTTGATAAAATAGCAAAAATACTTAATGAACATTTGCACTGTTTTAAAAGGGTGGGTTCCTTTTTTCAACCTGCTTGTTATTTAGAACGTCTATTCCACTGCTGCAGTTGCAATAGGCAGAACATAAATGTCATTCCAGTTTTGAGCACACAGGCAACAAGATGCTGTGTCTTGTAGAATCAAAATTACACTGTTAGTAAAGATTTATTTTTCTGTTTGAGAAATTTGTGAGGTATAATAAGTGCAAATGTTCTCATCGTTTGAGCTTTTCTGACATGTTCTTCGTACAGTTGTCTGGCTTTAGATGATAGACAATAAAAAAGGGAACCCACAAAAGTGTGATTTAACAAATTACTTTTTAAAATATGCTGTGAGCAAAGGGAAAATGCAGAATGGGAAATAACTCCTGTATGTAACTCAGGCATGCATAATGTATGTGTATAAGAAATTTGCAGCTAGCAAAACGCAATGGTAAAGGTAGAGAAGCAATCTGTCCTTTTTTGTGCAGACATGTAGCAACCATTATATAAGATGTGCCACCATTGCATCCCGTTTTGCCTGTTTTGCTCCTTGTCCATAGCAATCCATAGTATGCTATGTATCCTTAGCAAGGATACTCATTGCTGTGCCATTTTAGTGGTATGAAGGCCATCCCTAGGAAGAGAAATTCAGCCTACCTAAATTAACTGATGAGAGGAGATTAACTATAGAGTAGGAAGAATTAAACTGTATTTCTTTCATTTGAGTTACACGTCCTGGCTTTTTGCCTTCCCTCTACTTCTTCTTGGCCTGCAGGTGGCAAACATTCCTTGGACTGCACGTTGATATTAACAGAAGGAGACTCGGCCAAATCTTTAGCTGTCTCTGGCCTCGGTGTAATTGGTAGAGACAGATACGGAGTCTTCCCACTCAGGGGCAAAATTCTCAATGTCCGAGAAGCTTCTCACAAACAGGTATGTAGTTCTGTCCTTCTCCTTCTGCTGACAAATGGGTGTCCTCCTGTTTATTCTTGATTTCTAGATTTACACCTTCATATTTTAATTTTTAATTTTTTCATGAGTTTTGTGACTGGGATTTCATAGAGTACCAGCTGTTTTGAAGCCTGAGATAAGGCTTTCAATATTAACTGTAGTAGTGCAGTACTGGGATGATAAAGTTCATTTCTTCACAAGTGAAAGGAAATCTTGCTATGACTCATATTCACGTTTCACATGAGTACTTAAGACCCCTAAAACTTTGTATTTTCTCCATTGCCATGTGATTTCATGGACTCACAACATGAGTCAGCAGCCAGCAGCATTACCGCATCACCATTACTCCTGTTGCCACCCATAATTTGTCTGTAATAAGAGGTGTGCTGCACATGCCCATAAAAACAGTGGAGAAAGAAGGCACATTTGTGAGATGACTTTTTGTTACACCTGCAGTTTTCTCCCAGCTTTCCCAATCCAAAGTGCTCTGTCTGTAGCAGAGAAAGAGAGTGGTGCAGTCTTGAGAATTTGCAAGTAACAGAAGAAATCATTACAAGTGCAAAGACTTGAAGGGGTGGGAATAAAAAGCTTATAAAGTTGAGGTCAAGGTGCATTGAAAAAGTATCTATAAATCAAGACTGAGATGTTTCTGAACCTCTGCTTTTTACACTGGCTGCAAAAATAACTTTTGTACAGATTATGGAAAATGCAGAAATCAACAACATCATCAAAATAGTTGGACTACAATACAAGAAAAGCTATGAAGATCCAGAATCTCTGAAAAGTTTGAGATATGGAAAAATTATGATCATGACAGATCAGGTAAGTCTGAAATTCACAGGTTTTAATCTACAGAGCTTCTTACAGTGTGTTTTGCTGCAATTTCATAGGTTATGAGATTTCTTTAAGGGATTAATTTATTTATATATATTGTTTTGGTTGCTCTAAAAGCACAACTGATCTTTGCTGCACAAAATAGCAAGAAGCCGAAGTATTAATAAAAACATACTACTGATAATTCAAAAATATGCTGAAAGTAAGGACAAAAGTAGACAATAAATGAGGTGGTATTGCTAGCAAGTCAGGTAGAGACAAGAATGTAGGCAATTATTTTTGGAAAATCTCATGATTGAGCTATCAAGCTTCGTGCCACCAGTGAGAACTGTGGCCAGGTTCGGCTTTTTTCTGCAAAAATTCAGCTCTCTGGTGTCTGGGAGAGCTGTCTAGCTCTCAGCAAAAACATGCCACAGGCAGAGAAACTTTGAACAGCAACCATGCACTTGGCTTGGAAGAGATCATTAATAGCTCAGGGACAGTGACATTCACAGGTGGTTATTTCATACCCAGGTCCAGTTTGGAATCCAAATTAAAGCCAACTGTTCCTTTCTATGCTTTCTATCATCAGACATTGTGTTGATGTATTCAGGCCACTGAGTGGGTTTTTTGGTGGTTTTGGGAATCTGGTATTTTGTAAGATTGCCTCATGTTATCGTGTTCTGATTCAGGATCAGGATGGATCTCACATAAAGGGCTTGTTGATCAATTTTATTCATCACAATTGGCCATCACTGTTGAAACACGGTTTTCTCGAGGAATTCATCACCCCTATCGTGAAGGTATGGGTTCTGTTATTGAGATTTTATGGATTACTTACAGCACAACAGAAATGTTGATTTTGTTTGTTTGTTTTTTCAAAGGCAAGCAAAAATAAGCAAGAACTTTCGTTCTATAGTATTCCTGAATTTGATGAGTGGAAAAAGCATATGGAAAATCACAAAGCATGGAAGATTAAATACTACAAAGGTTTGTTTAAAAACAAATATGTGAACCCTATGAATAAATGATAATGATAATAAATGGGTGGTGTGAAGTTTTATTTATGGCTGTTTTCATGATAGTATCTTACATAGTGATTTTATAATATTCCCAGTAAAATAAAAGGGGTAAAATAATAAAACTTAAATTTTGAACATTGAGTAACTATTTCTGTTTATTGTACAGGATTGGGTACCAGCACTGCTAAAGAAGCAAAAGAATATTTTGCTGACATGGAAAGACATCGGATCCTTTTTCGATATGCTGGGCCTGAGGATGATGCTGCCATTACACTGGTAAGAACTCAGAGAAGTGCTTCCATATGATATGTTTTAGTTTTCATTGGGTTGTTTTGGTTTTTTTTGTGTACCTGAAAAAGTACTTTGGGCAGAGAAAGAGTCTTTTGGAAAATGTTTTAAATTTTGGAATAAGCTTAATCCACACCACAAAGTGAGCTCTACCCTCTGCTTTTAGCTTTGATAATTTTGTGTGATGTGAATATCAAGAAATGTTACAGTCAGAATTTCTTTTAAAGACAGAACATACAAAAAGTACTTAGAGTAAGGCAATAGAGCCCAAACAAATTATGTTTCACATCTGCTTAGGGGTCTGTATTTTGTTTCTGAGCAAGTAAGATCAGATAAATATTGTTTATTCATTGAAGATCTATCATTGTGTCATATATGTATTCATGCATGTGCTCTACATATTTGAAGTTTTGTAGATAGTTTTGTGCAGGAAAATACTTGTGTTTCAAAGAAGGCTTGTGGAAGGACAAAGTATGAAGTGTCTGGAATGAAGCTGTTTTCTCAAGAAATATTTCAACTTATATCTACTTTAATTTGCTATTTTAGTTGTAGGTGACATTACAGAGAAAAAAACGGGTAGGAGAGAAAAAAAAGGAAAATGGAAAAATACTCATCTTAGACAAAACAGCTTTTTTCTTATACTGTGGGTACAGTAAAATGTGTGGTTTTACTAACAATTCTGATCTCTATTTCTGCAAAGAGACCTCCATACACAGGCTGGTGTAGGGAGGCCATGTTGCCAGTTATGGCTGATCCTCACTGTTAGGTAAATAGTATTCTGTCAGTCTGGGAGGAAGCTGTTCACCTCTGTTACACCTCAGCAACTACCAGCTAGTGCTGGAGCTGTATACAGAAACTTCACTTCTACTTCCACCTGCATTTCCTGTGCTGGTCACTGTAATCCCAGCCCCAAGTTTACCTCTGGGTGGTGTGTGATTACAGGCCCTGCGAGGCCTCATGATAGCTGTAATCTAGGAAAGCAAAAACTATTTCACAAAGCAAATTCCTCAGCATTCTGAAGAACTCCTTTGCTAGTAAATGAAGTATTAGAATAGCAGTTTTAAGTGGAGAAACAGAAAAAATACCCTTATTATATTTAGGAATAAATATTTGAGAACAGCTCTTAATTCTATTAATTCTATTTTTATTCTATTGAAATAATTTTTATGCTGATCCAGCTCTTGGTCATTTGTCACTTCAGTGGTCTAGAAAAGGTATAGATAAACTGAAAGGAGCCAGAAGAAAATGCTAACAATTTAGTCATGTTTTTTACAAAAGCGTAATCTTAAATTTTCAGATGTCTGGTGTTGTGAGTTATCAAGGTTTGTTCACAAATGAAGTCAGTCTGATGTAAAACATAGTGATATTGCTCAGTCCGTTTCTCAGAAACTAAGTTAGATTTAATATTTATTACACAACATTGTGTCTCCAAGGAATTGAAACTATTCATTGAGCTCCTTTGGAGTGCTCCAGTCAGAGTCCTTTGAAAAAGATGGTGCTGATGATCATGTTCTCATGCAGGAGAGTGGTTAAAATCAGGACATGATGGAGTTTCTGTATCTTACTCCCAGAGAAAAAAATGCAATACCTCAGCAACTCATAGAATTTCCCCAAAGTAGTCAAAATCTTGCTTAAACCACATACTCAGTTTTTATGTCTTCTTTTCGGAGAAGAAACTCAATGGAGGGAAACTCTGTTTCTGTGACACCACAAAGTCAGAACATTCCTGTGTCCTTTTGTAGTGATAAGTGGTTGCTGGAAAGTGATGCCTTGTCATCATGAAGGCTGAGGCCGTCAGTCAGCTGGCACAAACTCTGGCTTAGGCTTTTTGTGCAGTGTCAATTTTGTCAGGTTGTCAATTTTCATAAGAGGACTAGGGATGGCCAGTCAGGAACAGCTACAAGTTATTGACAGAGCAAAGAGGGCATGGAGAGGACAAGAGCGGGATGTTTTTTCTAATACCTTCAGTTGATTTTCTTGATGAGAGCTGATTATAGCTCAGTCTGAATGATGAACCCAACCTTAAAGCTGTGTGGGGAAAGACCTTCAAACCCATGTGTCAAAGCACAACTCTGACGTGAAGAGGGGGAAGAAGAATGATAAGATTTGTCTAAATGTGTGCAGATTTCAGGAAAGCAATATCAATTTAAATTGCAATCAGTGAGAGATCTGTCATTTCAAAAACACCTTGTGCAAAAATGTCTGAAAAGTCATGTACTGGGACTGCTCCTTAAATGTAATCGTTAGTTATATGGATTAGCTTGCCCAAATAAGCCTTTGTGAATACTTCATCAGAAAGTTCAATATACTTAAAATTCTGACTAAAGTAACATACATTTGCACAAACATTTATATGGTGATACTTTAGTGTACTTGGAATCTTTCCAGGCCTTCAGTAAGAAGAAGATTGATGACCGAAAAGAATGGTTAACAAATTTCATGGAAGACAGGCGACAGCGTCGACTACACGGCCTTCCCGAGGTGAGTACTAAATAATAGTCATAAATCTGCCAGGTGAGATTTAAATGTAATGTAGTTTTTGTATTGAATGAATAATGTATGTGGTTTTTTTCAGCAATTTTTATATGGTACAGCAACAAAACATTTGACTTACAATGATTTCATTAACAAGGAGTTGATCCTTTTCTCAAATTCAGACAACGAGAGATCTATCCCTTCCCTTGTTGATGGTAAGCTGATAATTCATTATGATTTGTTGGAATATTCCCGTTTATTGATGGTTTTTAAAGCTGTGATTTGTGTTGGAATCACTGCATTTAAGTAGAGAGCATAAGAACTTCCATGTATGTGTTTGTTAACATATCATCATAACAATGGTGTCCTGGGTGCATTAGGAAGAGCATTGCCAGGGGGTCAAGGGAGGTGATCCTGCCCCTCTACTCAGCCCTCAGATGTGAGGCCACATCTGCTGTGTCTGTGCAGTTCTGGGGTTCTTGGGACAAGAGGGACATGGAGCTCCTGGGGCAGGTTCAGTGGAGGGTTATGAAGATGACGAAGGGACTGGACTATCTCTCTTATGAGGAAAGGCTGATGGAGCTGGGCCTGTTCAGTCTCAAGAGATGGTTGCGAGGGGACCTTATCAATGTGTGTAAGTACTAAAGGGGAGGTGTCAAGAGGATGGAGCCAGGATCTTCTCAGTGGTGCCAAACAGTAGGACAAGAGGCAGTGGACAGGCACTGATGCACAGGAAGTTCCACCTGAACATGAGGAAGAACTTCTATGTTCTGGAGGGTGTGGAATCTCCGTCACTGAATATATTCAAGAGAGACTATATCCTGTGCAGTGTACTCTAGGGTGATCCTGCTCGGGGAGGTTGGACCAGATGAGCCACTGTGGTCTCTTCCAACCTGAAGAATTCTGTTCAGGAATTGCCATGTTTCTTCTGTGGAAGTTTAAGCTGCTGCTGTGCAGGCTTGTTACTTAACCAGACCTATTCCCTAGGCTGTACAAGCACTTTGTTTCTGCTCATACCATCAGAGAAAGCAAGTCTCTTAAGTGCTTATAATAATTAACATTCAAGTCAGCAGCTGAGTGCAGATGAAGATGCAAATGTTTTCTCTCTTCAGTCTTGCACCACAGGCAGTGCTCTAATGTTTACTGACCTGTAATCTTGCTAGGCTCCTGTCAGTCAGGCTTACTAACCCTCCCCCTTGCAATAGCATAAACATTAAAAGGAGCAGCTTACTACACTACAGCTTTGTTTGTAAAACTGTCCGCAGACAGCATGAGCAGGAATTCCCGTCCATGTCATTGTCCGTGTGCACAAGCTTACTACGGTCAGAAAAAAGGCTTCAGGGAGGGGGGAAGTGCATTTATCTCCACTTTCCAGTACATTTTATAGTGGAGCTGGTCAGGCTTCTTGACACTACAGACTTACACTAAAATATTCATACAGGAAGAGCTGTTTGTGTTTTGGATGAGAGAGGGGGATAGTTCAGGGGGTAGGGGCAGTAGCTTCCTGGTAGGATGGATCCCCAGCTTTGATGCAGAATGAAGCTGAGTTAGGTATGCAGATACACGCCTAGGGAACCAAAGGACGTCAGTCTCTGTTTCAGCTTCTCCAGACTTAGTTCTTTCCATACCTGGGTACTTACAGAGCTGTGTGTTCCAAGAGATCCTTGCTCTTTACAACATGCTGTACCCAGACTGCTTTCTCAGAAACAGCAGAATGATTTTGCTGAAACTTAAAGAATGAACTCGCAGTAGACTGTTTCTACAGAAATGTAAGAAAATAAGAGGGGAATATAGCTATTCATGTATTTGTGTGTGTCTATGTATATATGTAACATAATGTAGGTGTATATATATAATATTACAAATATTATATATAATTCCTGTGTGTGTTTCTCCGCATTCTGGGCATGGATATGTGAATTGTTCAGCAG
>NW_008237681.1:2548990-2551623 GCF_000691975.1 Corvus brachyrhynchos
CAGCAGGTGTAGTGCTCTAGCAATGGCTTTTGTCCTTTAGCATCGTCAGGAGATAAATGACAGGCTAGTCTGTGGCAAATCTCAGAAAAAATAATGAAGAGGATTTTGGCTGTCTCTTCACAGCTGCTAGTTACAATTCTTACTACTTGGTGATTCTCCTGTGTGAAGGAAATCCTTTAAGTCTGTTGTTTTCAATAGATTTCTGGTAGTAAAACATGATGCAGACCCATTGTAAAAAAGTTTGGATATTACATATTTAAATAAAATGGAAATTGAAGACAGTTTCTTTTTTATTTTTTCGTCTTCCTTCCAGCTTTTGCTCTTATGTTTGACCCACTGTAGTAATGGTAACATTTAACAATATTTTAGTGCATTTCAGAAATGTATGTGAATTAAAACACTGCCTAGCTCAATAAGCATGATCTAGAACTGGTTATCAAGTTCTAGATAACATGCAGCAAATATGATGCAATCCCTTCCGCACAGATGTTATTCCTAAAGTGTGCTTAAGCAATGAAAATAAACCAGAAGATCAGGAACTGGCTTCTTTCTTAAAACTTTAATAAAAGATCTAAAGAGGATAACATTTTTTTTGTTGAATTTTAATGCGTATTTGAGAATTTCACACAAAAAGTAGAATTTCCGAGTGCTGTGAAATACACGTAAGCTACAGTTACAGCTGTTATTGCTGAATTTGTGCCAGTATTCTTAGGAAAAAGATTTTGCTGAGTAGAATGGAAAGAATTCTTGACTTGTGGAAGTTGTACTTCTAGGATCAAGCTCCAGTTTATTAGAATGATGTATTGAATGCCGTATAATAGGCTGAAAAGATTATGTTACTACTATTTTGGTAATTGTTTTGAGTTTGGTAAAATACTTTTATTACTTTTTTAAAAATTACATATTTATTATTTTGTTACTATTACCATGTGAATTTACTTCTATTTAATTTCTAGACTTCTTTTGAGAGAGATTAGAAATGATAATAAAGGCTAAACAAGTTTATAATTTGAAAACATTTGCTTGTGTCTGTGTTGAGAATGGGACGTTCTTCTTACTAGGTTTGAAACCAGGGCAACGCAAGGTTCTGTTCACTTGCTTTAAGAGAAATGATAAACGTGAAGTAAAGGTTGCTCAGCTGGCTGGTTCTGTGGCTGAAATGTCAGCTTATCACCATGGGGAGGTGAGTATGGAGTATGGTGAAGTTGTGAGGACTTTTAGCCTACGTAAAATATTAGGTAAATGTTTCTGGTATTAAAATTGCAAACTATTGACTGTAATTCTACTAATCACAGATGTCTTTTAGAAGGAAGTGAACCAAGCAGTATGTGTCTTAATAAGACAGCACATTTCCTTTCTTTCCAAGTGTTTGTCCACAGTGTTATCCCAAATACAGTATGGGTTGTGGCAAAATAGTAGATAACTAATTACCTAGGCAACTTCTAGATTCTCAAATCATAGGAATATAGGAACTATGTACTACGACAATTTTTGTCTGAAACAAGAAGTACAGTATTTTAAGGGAAGAAGCAGAGACTCTGTTCTTCAAAAACTTTTTATGATGTCAGAACAAAGATTATTTCTAGCTCCTGTTTTGTTTATATTTATTTGAAATATTAGCAAAAGTGGCCATATTAACAGTCCATCTATCCCCTCTCTTCTCCCTTTAGAAGCAATGAGTAGTGGTTTGTGCGTGCAGGTGTGGTCAGTTTGTGTCCCTTTACTTCCCCCAGAGAAGTGCTTTAGAAAAAAATGAGAAGCCCAGGGGTTTTCATAAGCATAGAATATGTATTCCCAGCAGCCCTTGTAAAAGGTTACAACAGGCCTTTCTCAGGGAGACTGCTTTTTTAAAAATTTAATTCAGGTTAGTCACATAATTTTGGGCCATTAAAAATAGATTTTACTGGCTGATTAGGGTAGACTGTCTCATACTTAGTACAATGAATATGTATTTTCTTGCAGCAAGCACTAATGATGACTATCGTCAACTTGGCTCAGAACTTTGTTGGAAGTAACAATGTGAATCTGCTACAACCTATTGGTCAGTTTGGCACCAGGCTTCATGGTGGAAAGGATGCTGCCAGCCCTCGCTATATTTTCACCATGTTAAGGTAAGCTGCTAATGTCAAGCTAAATGCATTCTTTTAAATAGCTTTGTGTAGTGGTTTGGTCTAAAATACTCATTACTGTATATCTTTTGTGAGATAAGAATTGGGAGAAACGCAAAGCAGGCACCAAACTTGAAAGAATATAAAGGAGTTTATTAACAGACCTAAAAGAAAAAGGAAAAAAATCATACCACACCTTCAGAACACTTCTCCTCCCCCCCACCTTTCTCCCTTCTCCCACTGACAGTGTAAAAAGACAACCCTTAAGATGTTCAGTCTGTTTATCACTTCCATAATAACCTTGTTCAGTTCATTTAGGAAGAGCAGTCTCTCTTGCCCGTGCTATGAACACATTATCACAACGAGACAGCCGCCCGGGTTGGTTCTCTGCTCGCGTGTGAGTCCCTTCCCATGACTTGCAGTTTTTCCCACAACTGCTTTCGAGGGTCCACTCTTGAATTACTGGGGTACAATTTTAAGGTTGAGCCATTCAGAAACAAAAGTTCTCTTCACCCATCTCTGGGA
>NW_008237681.1:2552015-2578075 GCF_000691975.1 Corvus brachyrhynchos
GGGGTTGCGGCGGGTGGAGCAGGCCCATCCGCTCCGGGATGGCCGTGGCCCGGCCCGGCCTGGCCCAAGCAGAGCCTGGGCTGGGCCCGCTGGCCCCCACACGGGGCCTGCAGCCACCTGTGCCAGCACTGGAAACGAGAGAGAGCTCTGCCTGGGGTTTGTTTATTCTTAAATGTGGATCACAGAGGCGGTCACAATTTAAGTGGCTAAAAAACATGTCCATATTCAAACTGGCCAGCTGATAGGTTCTGTCTGGTCACAGAGGAAGCTGTAAGCACCCCTTGGCAAGGACATCACTTCCAGGACTATGCTTTGCTAACTCATGACACTTTGTTATGAAACTCATCCTTTCACAACACTTCTTTTTTTTGGGGTGGGTAGGGGAGAGAAGTGGAGAAAGATTGAAATATTTTGATAGAAGTTAGTATTTTGCTTTGGATCTCTTAAGTGTGGATTTGAACACCTGTAGCATTTTGCTACTCCTACAGTTAAGCAAGGAAATTTTGCAACTTTTTGGATGCTGTGTTGCTTTATTACTGGGTGCTCCAGTGTCACACTGAGCTGTGTATTCTGAAAGCTTCAAAGAATGGTATTTTGTAGATGTTAAATGTCAGCAGTTGCTGGTGCACCAGGTACGTGTGTTACTGTGAAGGAAATTAACATCATCTATTACGAACATGCTCTTCCATTGGGAAGAACTTCTTTATCTCAGGAGATGTGTACATTGGGTTTTCAGCTTCAGAATGGCAAAGAGAAAGGAAGACGTGAGAAAAATCTGCAAACAGATCATATCTTGGCCCAAGAACTGTTCAAGCAAGGTGTTCTTTATTTAATGGAGTTGAGGTTAAATGGTTTTCTTTTTTTTCTTTTTAAAGCCCTTTAGCAAGGCTGCTTTTTCCATCAGTGGACGACAACTTGCTTAAATTCCTGTATGATGACAACCAACGCGTAGAGCCTGAATGGTATATTCCCATCATTCCCATGGTCCTAGTAAATGGAGCTGAAGGAATTGGCACCGGATGGGCATGCAAACTTCCAAACTATGATACCAGAGAGATTGTAAACAATGTCAGACGAATGCTGGATGGCCTAGATCCCCACCCAATGGTAAAAATGATAGTACATGTTGGTATTTAATTTGTGTGTACTCACAAAATTAATTCCTATCTTTCTTGAACTTCTTGATTATTGGAACATCTGAGTTGGTTTGTCCCAGTAATTTTATGTAGAAGCTTTACTTGACTGTTGGGATGAGGCTGGGAAGTTCACCTTGAAGCAAAAACATTGCTATCTGTATTTTTTTGCAATTATTTTAGCAGACTTTTTGTTCAGTCTGCTGACTGTTGCAAGTCTTACAGAGTAGTTGTGACATGGCAGTAAAAAGTTGTATCACTCTTTCTTTTTGAAGGTACTACTTAAGTATCTTCAGCCAAAGTTAGCATTTTCTTTCTCTTGTCTGAATTGTTCTCTCTTTTATATATCTGTAGGCAGAGAAGATACTGCTGCTGTTCAAGAAAATCAGCAGCTTCTGAGCTGCATTTAGCTTCTGTTTATTCAAAATTTCAGAAGAAGTCCCAGAAGTGGTGTGAAAAAAATGGGGCAGGAAGAATACCTGTGTGAACCCATAATATCTGTGACCAAGAGATGAAATACAGTTGATGTAACCCTAGTTTTACAACTGATGAATGTTGCTGCTTGGCTGTGTTTACCAAGTCATAGAAGCAGAAACATCTTTTCTTCTCTATTTAGATCACAGTTCACTGAGTGTGCAGTATCAGTTTTCATGACATAGTGGCTTTCCTTTTTCAAATTCTTGGGAACAATGAAGTTTTTTTTTTAAATTAATGCAATCCATTGCCCTTCCTTTAGGACTCCTAGGCCTTCTGTGTAGTCTCACAGTCAATTGAAGCTCACTGTGGTTGAAAGAGGCAGTTCTGCCTCCATCTAGCTCCTTTCTGTATGCTGGTATGTGTTTGTGTTCTCATGGTAAGCTGGATAAGGAAACCAATCCTGTTAAAAAAATTCCTCAGCCTGTTAGTTATGATTTAACCTGGATGGGTTCCACTATCTTTGCCAAACAGCACAAAAAAGAAAAAATGGTTAGGGGAGGTAGCACCACTTCTGTAAAGTTACTGTGAGACTGGGGTGTTAATCTGCTTTCTGTCATGCCTTATTTGTGCTTAGAGTTATCTTTAAAAAAGAGGAGGAAAAAACCAAACAAAAGAATCAAAACCAAACCCCACTACCTCCCTGGGTTCAGCCACATCTTCTTAACAATTCTACTCTGTGGACAGTAGGATAATTGGTCCTGTCACTTGCATGTGTGTATTCTGGTTTTTTTTCTGTAGTATTTTTCCTATGACTTCAGATTTTCACAGGCATGAGAGGTTTGTTGATGGTTTAGTGCAATATACAGTGATAACTGTATGGAGTATGGGAAACAAATATTTTACTGACACTTTATTATAAAGGTTATTACCACTTTGCTGGTTTTTCCAATTTCAGCTCCCAAACTACAAAAACTTCAAAGGAACCATTCAGGAACTTGGTCAAAATCAGTATGTAGTGAGTGGTGAAATTTTTGTGGTGGACAGGAACACAGTAGAAATTACAGAGCTTCCTGTAAGGACATGGACCCAGGTAAGTAAAAGTGAAATATATTTTAATATAAACAAAAACCAATGAAGAATTCCTCATTAAATTATTTAATCCTACATCTGCATGAACTTCTAACACAATTTCTCATTATACATACAAGGAAAGGAACATGGTTTCATTCTCCTGTGTGCTTTTGTAGAGGATGGTTTTCTATTCGTGCCATCAACTGTCCATGCTACAAAGAATACCTGCTTCCCCTGCTGAATTCATCGTTAATCCACTTCACAGTAGCCTTTTCTGTCCTGGTTAGATGCCTTGTCTGTTTGTGCTGCTCCTGGCCTGCATTTTGCAGGTTATACTGGTTCTGTAAACTATAACTGGTATCAGATGTAATGCACAGAGCTTTTGAAGTTTATGTTGTTCAGTTGGTTTGCAGTTTTAAGGCATTTCAAGTGTTTTTGGTTTTTACTGCCCTATTTTTAACAGGTGTACAAAGAACAGGTTCTAGAACCTATGTTGAATGGGACTGAAAAAACTCCAGCGTTAATTTCTGACTATAAGGAATACCACACTGATACAACTGTGAAATTTGTTGTGAAGATGACAGAAGAAAAACTTGCACAGGCAGAAGCTGCTGGATTGCACAAAGTCTTTAAGCTTCAAACAAGTCTTACTTGTAATTCTATGGTAACTTTTTCAAGTTTGGCTATCAGAATCCCTTCTGTTGCTTGTTGTAAACTCAAATGTTTTTGTAGTATACCTTGGTTCTTGGTATTGAACAGTGCTTTGTGTATTTGAAATTGTTTGAATAGTAGAAAGCTGTCATGATGACCAATATTAAGTCATTATGAAAGATTAAATCCATTTTAGTCCTGATGAGTCTTTCAAATAAGACAGGTCTGGGGTGGTTGCCTTCCTGTAATTGAAATTTTCCTGTGCAGCTAACCAAAAGTGGTTAATGTAAAGTAGATCGTACGAGTACGTTTCTGCCATATTATAATTAGATTTGAGTTTTAAACTTGAGACAAGTTACATTTTCAAAATTGAACTCTCTGCAGGACTGTTACTTATCTAATAGGAGTTAAATGATCCAGTGTTTCCACCAGCATAAATCCAATTTTTGGCGGTAAGGTATAGCAAACACTGTTCTTAAGCTGCTGAAGACATAATAGTGCTGTAAATTACTAAGAATATGAATAAATATAGATGTCTATCTATTCTGAGCAGGATTTGAATGTAAGTTAATTTCTGCCAGAAGATTTCCAAACATCCTGTCTTTACAGATAGTGAAAAAACAGTTCTGGTTTTTTTATGGCAGATGCTACTTTCAGATATTATTATAAAACACAAATATCATTAGTGTTGCTATTGTTGTGTACATCAAAAGCTATGTGAAAATAGGTTAAAAATAAATTAAAGATCGTAGAATTAGAAGAGGAAACAGGCCTTGCTCAACTAATTTTGTAGATTGTACTTGAAGAGCAAATCTACCAGATCAGGGTGATGTTATTTCTCACATGTTTAAACAATTTGTAGCAACTACTGTGAGAATCTGTTGTCAGTTTTACATTTCACAAATTACGAAATGTTTTGCAGCTGAATCCTGCATTTTCTGCCTGCCAAAATAAATCATAAGGGCTGCTTTCTGTACCTGTGTAGGAATTAATCTGCCCTAGTGTAAGCACCTTAAAAAGTTATGCGAGCTGGCCATTATCTCCCACCTCCCAAACAGCTATTTTGGATAGATGAATTACCCCCTAGAGGGGTTAATTTCTTTCAGTTGACTATGGAGGGCACCGAGGGTGACTAGTTCACCTATAAATGTCTAAACTGGAGATGTCAGAAGCCAGGCAGGATTGATTCCACCTCTCAAGTAAAAATGATTTCTTGCTTTGTGCTTGAACTTGAAGGATGGTACTTTTCACAGCTGAAAAGTGACAGATTTCACAGCAGAATTGAAAGATTATTAAGGATTATTAAGCTTTTAAACTGTTATATTAAATAGTTGTGAATCATTAGTTGCTACTGAACTTGTGGTTTAATATGTAGATAAAATTAGTCATTCAAGTGAATTCAGCCATATTTCTCTATATAGCTGTCTTTTTGTTTGATTGTGTTACCATAAATCTCATCCTGAATCTACTCGCGAATAAAAATAAAGTCCATCCAGCTCCGTGCTGTGTAGCTCCACAGTGAGGTTTGAGTTCACACTCCTCGAAACACCACTTCTTGTAGGGTACTTTTATATGTGCAATAGAACTGAACACTTACACAAAGGCTAACAAAGTTTGAGTTACGCAGCCTCTCTCAAGCATGTAATGTATCTTCTAGGTGCTGTTTGATCACATGGGGTGTCTGAAGAAGTACGAAACCGTGCAGGACATCTTGAAGGAGTTCTTTGATCTGCGATTACATTATTACAGCTTGCGCAAGGAGTGGCTCGTGGGAATGTTCGGTGCAGAGTCCACCAAGCTGAACAACCAAGCTCGTTTCATCCTGGAGAAGATACAAGGAAAAATTACCATTGGTGAGTAAATAGAAGTTAGAATTGTTAACAGTGGGGGAAGATCTGGAAATTATTTAAGTATAGCAGAAAACACTTGCATACAATGCATTTATTTTCACGACACTGATTTTCATTTTTTTTTTTCTCCCCTCCTCTGTGTTGGTGTGTGTCTTGTAGAGAACAGATCAAAAAGAGATTTGATTCAGATGTTGGTTCAGAGAGGTTATGAATCTGATCCAGTAAAAGCCTGGAAAGAAGCACAGGAAAAGGTAATAATCTAGATATAGTTGATGTTGTTACTGTTGTAAATTATATTGCTTGTTTTCTAGTAGTCGAACTTAATTGATAACACACATAGCGCTTTAAAAACATTATTCATTACTCCTTACTGGCTTCCATTTAAAAAAAACACATTAAACTTAGACAAAAAAATAGTTAATGTAATATCGGTATTGTATATGGATAATTCTTAGAAGAAAACTAGATAATACAAGTCTGAAAAATGAGATTGCAGAGGATTGAATTTCTTAATGTACCCAAATCAAAACTGGCAACTTGATTTCTGTCTGATACAGAAAGTGCTGCATCAGTTACCCTCTCATACAACTAATTACTAAATGTCGTTGTTTCTATGTGACTTAGTGATTGTTTTTCTGTAAAGAAACATAGATATTATAAAGCTATGACTTTTAAATTTATTTTAGTAAATTTGACCATGAGCTTGACTTCTATTTATTTCTGCTTTTTTTAAAACCAAACAGTTTTTATTGTTCCAGAAGAGAGATGCAACAAGTTTAATTTCAAAATTACATCCCCATTACTATGGGAAGATGGGACTACTTTGAAAAGCAGCTTTGAATTTCTGTCAGCCATCCCTTTTCTGTGTCTTTGCCACTGCTTTAGCTATTTTTTTTCATTTCACATTTGTTCTGTATTTTTAATACTGCATTTTAACTCTATGGAATGATTTCTATTTTATAACAAGACTGTTGTTTAGAGAAATTTTGATCTACTTTCAAACCTCAGTTTGTGCATTTGGGGCTTTGGTACCAACTCTTACCCAAAGGACTGTGCTCATTTCTAAAGGAACAGATATCCATGACTATACCAAGGGCAAAGGTCTCAGCCCTGTGAGACAGGTGGGACAGCACCAGTATCTGCAGCCAGCAGCATACAAGACTCTAGCACAGGTTCAGTTTGTTTTCTTAAATCAAATGATTAATAATCCAGCTCTAGAAGGTCACAGGAACATGGCCTTTTGGAAAGGCCCAGAAAATGTTCAGATTATTGAATCTGTGAGGGCACATCTTACTACTCTGTGATGGTGCTTTGGAGCAGTGTTACAGTTCATGCACAGAGCTGAGATCACTAATACTTGGAATGGTGAATGTTCCACCTCAGGCAGCAGAAGAGGAGGACTCTCAGAATGCAAATGATGATGCTTCCTCTGCTTCTGGTGCAACCTCTGGCCCTGACTTCAACTACATCTTGAACATGTCCCTGTGGTCACTCACAAAAGAGAAAGTGGAAGAGCTGATTAAGCAGAGAGATTCCAAGGTTGGTACACCATGGAAGGCTTGTTCTGAAATTACACCATCATTGCTGATGTGCCTGTTGGGACTGTTCAGTCTTCAGTGGCATTTGCTTTAGTTGTAACTTACATTCTCTATACTACTTTCATGTTTTAGGAGAGAGAACTAAATGACCTTAAAAGGAAGTCTCCTTCAGATCTCTGGAAGGAAGATCTAGCGGCGTTTGTTGAAGGGCTTGAAGTATGTTTTACTTGACATGTATTTCTAAAACATGAAATTCACATTAATTTAATTAAATGCACTAACTAATACAAATTACTAAAATTTAAGAAAAGTAATTTAAAAATACTACACTTTGAATCAAAAGCAGATGCATTTCACAATATAATGGTAACTGGAAAATCAGTATTGGGTATCGGTGTTCCTAGTAGTGTTTCTCAGGGATTGTCTCTTGCATCTATCTAGTTTAATGTTTTTTCCAAGTCAGTGATGTTAAAAGAAGAACAACCAGGAGAAAGTTAGTTTTCAGATGACAAAAACCTGGGAGTAGTAACTGGTAATGGTAATAATTACAGTAGTTCTACATGATCTAATTTTTTGTGAGGCACAAAGTATTATCAAATTCAAAACTGTACATCCAGGAATGGAGTGTGTGGACAATAAATACTATATGAGGGACCCTTAGTTTGCATCATCAGTAATTCTGGAATAAAGTCCCATTGGTGAATAACTGCTGGACCTCAGTTTTCCATGTTGTCTGTAAAGGGCTGGTGCAACATTTTGAAGTGACATACTTCAAAACTAAATGTTTAAGTTAAATGCTGAAATAATGGAAATTTACAACAGTGCCAGAGAAATAGCAACTTGATAGAAGAAAGATTGTTTCATTCTAATGGCATCCAAAAGTCTGTGTCTATTTATCCTTAAATGAAAGTGTAGTTTTTAACCCTACAGGGTAATGCATTTACCAAGATTTAAGTGAAAAGTGTGTTCCAATTCAAGTGAGAATTAAGGGGAGACTTAACGTTCCATGCAAAAAGGAGATGAATCTTAAATAATCATCATGTTCCACTTTGTCCTTATTTAAAAATAATGAGTTTCCCCCCTCCTGCTTCCCCTTGTTTGTTAGAAAGTAGAAGCACAGGAGAGAGAAGATGTTCTGGCTGGCATGGTTGGCAAACCTATAAAAGGCAAGGTTGGTAAACCCAAAATGAAGAAACTCCAGCTGGAAGAGACCATGCCATCACCATTTGGCAGAAGAATAGTTCCACAGATTACATCTGCCATGAAAGCTGATGCCAGCAGGAAGTTGCTGAAAAAGAAAAAGGTAAACCAAAATGACTGCTACAGTTAAATTATTTATTGTTTAACTGGTGTATTTTTCTCTCTGGTAGTGTAAATCCAAATTGCCAGATTGTCACTGGTGCTGTATTTGTACTGTTTTGCTGACCTGATGCATAAGAAATTTGTACTGGGTTTCTTTCACATTTGCAAGCCTCTTGTGACTGCTTATAGTTCAGGTGTTTTTATTGAGATAACTTCTTTCCAAGTCTATTCAACAAATGTCAGTAAACCAGTCTACATTCATTATCATCCACAAAACTATTCCAGTTCAGTCTTGAAATGTAAAGGTGTAATTCATTTTATTTTGTAATTTTAGGGTGAAACTGATTCTCTAGCAATAAAAATGGAATTTGAGGAAGAGTTTGGTGGGGTGCCAGCTGAGGGTGGTGGGGATGACTCACTGAATGCATCAGCTGCAGCAGCTAAAACCCCTAAACCTAAGAGAGAGAAGAAGGAGCCTGGTAAGACCCTTGCACAGCCATAGTTAACCTCAGTTGTGTACACTTACTGGGCATGAAATGCATTTTTAACACAGAGTGAGAAGGGAAATGGAGCACAGTAATCACTATTTCATCTGATTTTCTTTCCTAAAATGAAATATTTGGAAGTACTCTGCTGAAGTTTCTTTGTCTAAGCTACTTTCCTGGGGGTGGTGGATCTTACATTTTCTACATTCAAATTTTTTGGAGGGTCTAAATCTTTGAATTAGTGTATAGAAAAATACATTCTTTTTACATAATGAGGCTAATTCTGTGCAAACTGAAATGTCTGGTTTGTGTGCTCTTTGACATTGAAGGACAGGGCACTCACCTTCAGCCCCTCAGTCTGAGTAATGGTATAGATTGTAGAAGTTGATTAAATAAATGTATTTTTCTATTGATATATTCAGTCATTCTGACTTTCAGAAAGTTACGGGTGCTATGGCTTGGCAGAGACCAACATTCACTTTCCCGTTTCCTCTGCTAGTGGGAATTTGTTATTGCTATTTGAGAAATACATAGTAACAGGGAGGCAGCAACAAAATAAGAAAGCTGGAGCAGAAGAGAAGGTTTAAGTATGAGGGGTTTATTTTTTCAAAAAAAAGGGGAAAAATGTGGTTGCTCAAATAATTATTCCGAGATAAGATCTGGTTTTAATTATTCAGGGGATTGTCCAACCTGAATAGATTCACTGAGTACAGTTAGGACTGACTTGTCTACGTGCAGCTCAAATCTCCCACAGCCAGTGTTGAGCCAGAGCAAGTTAGCCCAGCTTGACCTGAGCTTGCCCTGCAATTGACTGACCACATTTTTACCCCCCCGCAATAGGAAATCCTCTGCTTCCCTCGTTTGTTGTGTTTTTCCAATAAGTGTTTCTGATCATGTTCCCTGAATAATGGAAAACTGCACGTTCTTTTTCTGGAAAAATCTAGCAACCTTTAAAGAAGTGCAAGTTTGATGGCAAAGGAGATAAAACTTCAAATTAGACACTTCATGTTTTCCAGTCATAAAACTGATTTCTTTGGCAGCAGCCAGTCAGGTTCTGTGCAAAATAATTTCATGTTAAATCTTTCTTCAGGGGGGAGAAGAAAATTTACAATGTTTAAAGGAGAACTTTTTAAGATTAAAATTTATGCTAAATTTGTAAACAATCAGAAAAGATGAAAATATTTTTTAACCTGACTGTAGTAAATGCTTTTACTTTTGGCAGGT
This sequence comes from Corvus brachyrhynchos, assembly GCF_000691975.1. NCBI lineage: Eukaryota > Metazoa > Chordata > Aves > Passeriformes > Corvidae > Corvus > Corvus brachyrhynchos. The sequence goes on from NW_008237681.1 coordinate 2,561,687, forward strand.
GCCAGGGTAAGAAGGACACCATCATCTACAAAATCCAGTGCAAAAAAGGTGAAGAAACGAAACCCATGGTCAGATGATGAATCCAAGTCTGAAAGTGATTTAGAAGAAAATGAGCCTGTGATTATTCCAAGAGACTCTCTGCTTAGGAGAGCTGCAGGTACCCAAGAGTTTGAGAATTGTGTATTGTGACTGACAGTTTCAACTACAAACTTACATTTTCCTTTGACCATAGCCTTCCTTTAGGACTTTATTTCCTACAGATAGCTTGCATTACATTTTCTTCACTGTGTAAAGAATACTCTTAATGTCAAGATCAGGAATTTAAGGGTTGATATGAAAGATTTTGTAACTTTGATCAGAAATCTTTTCCCCTATTCTAAACACTAGAATAGAAATTACTTATAAAACTAGGGAATTATACAAGAAACAGACAAGATAATATTATTACAAACAAAAAACTTACTCCAGTACAATTATACTGCCAAATAAGGCCTAAAAGGCAAGTAAAAAATTATCAGAAGAATTCTGAACACTCCGTGGAAACCAAGACTGAAAGTTTGGAAAATGTGTAAGTGTTTGATGGTTAAAAAAACCCCACAGAGTTTCTGGAAAATTAGGAAGAATGTTCAAATGGTGGATTCAAGGAAACTTCAATTTTAAGTGATGGATTCTCATTCTTTAAAAGTACTGGTGCACAATGTCTCCATAATGCCCTTAGCTGAAGGTGTCTGAGCAAGCCACAAGAGGTGTTGGATATTTGCTAGCATCTAAATTATTCTTTATTCTTTTCAGCCCTTTATTCTTCCAGGCTGAAACAAATGTATTATCCACCACTCTTTTGTCTTGTGTACTCTGAGGCAGGGATCGTTCAGTGACTTCCACTTTGATTTGTATTTGTATCTGTTTTATGTAACATAAACAGCTATCCTGAAATGTGTACATTTGGTTTTCTCAGCTGAGAGGCCCAAGTACACTTTTGACTTCTCAGAAGAAGAAGATGATGCCGATGATGATGATGATGCCAACAATAACAATGATTTGGATGAGCTCAAAGTAAAAGCCTCTCCAGTTACAAATGACAGAGAGGATGAGTTTGTTCCCTCAGACAGTTTAGAAAAAGATGAGTATGACTTTTCCCCAGTCAAATCAAAGCCATCTCCAGAGTAAGTACTGTAACTCAGCAGGATTTCTTTATTAATAATTTTTTCAATGCAGAAGTGTCTGAACAAAACTGAGAAACATCAGCCTGTTATTACTCTACATGTACCATGAAAAATAAAATGTGGAGGAATTCAAGTGTATGTTATCTCAGCCTTGCAACTGACTATTGCAGGGGTGACTCATGATTAAAAAATAATATAATGATATATAAAAGTAGTTATGATACACTGTCTGTAATATAATCTGTTAAATTACTTTTTTAAAGATTCTCTGTTTTCTGTCTTGTGCCCATCTGGTATAGAGAACCATTAAAAAAAACGTAATTCTGTTAATTTTAAATGCCTGAAGTTCTTGACTGGATGTCAGTTTTAGAGGTTTGACTGCTGCCAGCAGGTACAAAAATGCTGGAAATGTTATAAGAGGATTTGAATCTTACATGGATATTGTGATGTCCACGTACTTCAGCATGTGCTTAATGTAACTGATATAATTCCCTTTTTTTTTGCTTGTAAGTAGAAAAACATCTCAAGCCAAGAAAAATCAAGATTTTGGGAACATCTTCTCTTTTCCATCTTACTCGCAGAAGACGGATGATGGTGAGCTTGTTTTCACAGTTCCATTTAATTTTTACAGCAACTATTAATGGGATATTTTGGGGAGTGGTACACACAAACTTCACACAGTAGTTACAGGAGAAGGATGTCCACATTTATAAAGGGGAAAAGCACAGGAAATTCTGATCTTTAGAGGAACAAAGCTTGGATCATAGGTAAGGAAGTTGCAGTACATCCATAGCTGCAGCATCACAAACACTTACTTGAGATTAATTTTTCCTGTAATTCATATTGATGTAATTACTATATGCCGTGAATGAATCTTATTCTAACCTTGCTCTGTGATTGTAGATACGACAAAATTGGACAGTGATGATGAGGATTCTGCTCCTGTTTTCTCATCATCTTTTGCCCCAAAACAAACAGAGAAAATTCCAAGTAAAACAGTAGCTGCTAAAAAGGGTATGTATAGAATTGGCCTGTAAGCCAATCCTTCTGTTTGAAAGTCATCTTCTTCACCTTTGCATTGTCTCTTCAAGCCTCAAAGTGGGAACTGCTTTCATTTATTTTGCACTCTGTGAAATTCAGCAATCGGGTGTGAACTTTCTCCAGCTCCTTAATAGTATTAATTTGTTTCTTTCTACTGGCTACTTTGTAGTGTCAAAACTTAATACTTTCCACATGCAGACGTGGTGTTCAGCTGTCATTTAGTGTAGCTAGTGGGAGGCTTTTAGCTTCAGAGAGTGGAGTAAAGTGGAGCATGACACCAGGAGGTGTGGAATATCCCTTGGGTCAGTGGGAGGCAGCTGTCCCAATTGTGTCCCCTCACAACTCCTTTTGCACTCCCTTGCTGGTGTGAGAAGCAGAAACTCTATGTCAGCAGTAACAAAGCATTCCTGTATTGTCAACGCTGTCTCCAGCCCAAATACAAAGCACAGTCCCACACTACCTGCTATGAAGAAAACGAACTGTGTCCCAGCCAAAACCAGCACAGAAGGCTATCACTTTTTCCTCTTGAAACAGAGGATGAGAGACTCTCCTCAGACTTCAGAGGTGTAAATTCTCTCAATTATTAGTCAGCTTTTAGAACTGGCATCTTGCAGCATTTTTTTTTTCCTGTGATACTGTGGCCTTTGTTTTTTAAAACTTCTTCTGACCAACTATATTAATTCTTCTGTAAGAAAAGGTACCTCAAGGAAATTGACAAGAAAGCAGGCAGTTACAATAGTTAACTTACTCTTAAAGATGAGAAAAAAACCATCTCGTGTTCTATATTAGGCACCAGTGAACTGCAGCATCTTTTCACCCTTTCCCCCACTGCCTTCCCATTTCTAGTCTATTTCTTGATGCATTGTGTCTAATCTAGTTTGTTAACAGGTCAAATCAGTGAACGCCTGAATACATCTCAAACACTTCCAGTTGTTGGTAGAATTCTGTAGTATAGTAAATAAAGATTGTTTACAGGAATAGCTGATCTCTAATAGAGTAGTCTTTTATATTAAACTTCTGTACTGCAGCAAATGCAAGAGAGAACTCTGTATGCAGTAGCCAGGCACGGATGCAACTGAACATTCAATCTTTCTCCCTCTCTGTTTTTTGAGGGTCATTAGCCTAAACTGAAACCTTAAAATACAGCTGTGATCTGAGTTTCTGATTAACCTGTACACACACAAAATATGTATAAACAGGCTCTCTTTCAAGCAAGAGTTAAATTTTTGCCTTCAGAGTAGCCTTAGGGACAGTCTGCCTCTCAGTGTATGGCAACATGACAGGTTGCTTTCACCAGTTTTCATCTCTTCTTTTCTGCCCAGATCAGACATGACCACAGTTTCATGATCACAGTTGGACAGTCCAGTAGGTTTAGTTCATTGGTCATCTGGTACCCTTTTTGTAGTCTCTTGGATTCTAAGTCCATTGTTGTGGACTTGGCAGCAGCCTCCTCAGACCCCATTTTCTGGTAATGTAATATTCCATCCACCCACCCTCGCACTGGGAGTGTTGATTCTTTGTGGATGAAATGATTGCTTCAGAGCTGTTTGATTTTCTGTGACTTCGGACTCCAATCAATGTGGGATGAAATCTCTTGACCTCTGGTGTTCACTACAGAGGATCAAGAGACAGCTGAACTTTTCCATGACTATTTGAGCCGACTGTGGTTCTAGGGCTTTAGAGTAAAGCCTAAGGGAAATCTGAAAAGCAGCCTTATTTTTGATGAGAAGCAGCTGCTCACCTTGAACAGCCCAGCTGCTGAGATTCCAGCAGTGAGATGTACTCTTTGCATCACCTGCACGGCTGATACCATACCTGGACTTCCTACTGAAAACTTGGGCTTCTTGAGAGCCTGTGTGCATTGATTGTGCTGCAGACTCTGTTTCCTGTCATGGTACCTAGTGGAGAGCTTGGCTGAGCTGATTTGCTGTCAAGAGACCCTTCACACTTGTGCAGCCATTAGGGGTGTAATTTATGGTAGCGGATGAGAATCCCCCTGTATTTAGTGCAGGGGGCAGTGAGTGTTCTGGACACTATTCCTTTAGCCACCAGATAACAACTAAGAGGTTTGCTGTCCCTTGGACTTGGTGTTCTGCAGGCAGGCTCTGTTTCAAGTGGAGAACAAATCCAGTGTCTGTGGCAGTGTGTCGTACCTCTCTTTCTGCAGTGACTCTCCAGTGGTAGCAGTTCAAGGCATCGTAGCCAAAACGCTCCTGGAGACACTTTCTTGTTCTCCAAACACATTGTCCTAGTGATCCCGTAAATGAAATTTGAATTCTCACAAACATCCACATTCCTGGTATGTGGAGTGTTTGTACATGTGTCTGTGTGAGGCATTTGTGGCTGATAGAGGGTAGGTCAGGTGTGTGTCTGATGTTTCTGCAAGACTCACTCATTTATAAGCCTATAGAACACATGATCTGATGATCTTAAGGGTCTTTTCTGACCTAAATGGCTCCATGATTCTCTTCCTTTCCTCTCCTCTCTGCTTTTTCTGAAGTTCCTTTTCACTGAGACTGACAGAAAGCAATGTCACACAGACAGAGGCACTGCCCCCCAAACTCCTGCAGTAATCCTGGGGAAAGCTGTCCCGCAGTCCTACCTACCACCGTGAAGGCAAAAATGTCACAAGTAGCTGGATTTGTAAACACTGTAATGTATCCAGACCCGTTCAAAGTATCCAACCTGGAGGACTTCTGTTGCTGCTTTAGCTACTAGTAACCTGTTTTGTACTCAAAAAGATGAAACAGTATTCAGTCAAGGACACTGGAATTTACTGGGTGCACCAGTCCATCTCAGAGCAGGACACAGGAAACGTCCTTTTTATTCCATGCAGTTCTAGCATAAAAGCTGAAGTATATTTTCCCCAAGTGCAGAAATCACTCATCTTGTTTTTTAATGTCTGAAATTTATGGTGTAATTGGAGTATCTAGTACAATTTAGTATGTCCAACCAGTATGTGAATTTAACATGTTTAGTATCTCTTAACTTCCAACAGCAAAACTAGATGCACCCCCTAAGCCTAAAAGAGCCCCCAAGGCCAAGAAGGTGGAAACTGTAAACTCTGACTCGCTCTCTGGAGCACAGGGCTCACAATGATTGCAAGAGTCACACTGAGTTTTTAGTACATTGAGCACTGGTAGATTACTCAGCCATGAGCCTTTTACAGTGACTTCTTGGCAAACAATGTGTGAACTTTTTATCTGACCTGCACTGTTGGGAATGCACTTCTGCAGCTGCTGCACCCCTCACACACCCTCTTCCATTCTACTGGGTACTACTTATTTTCTTCGATCTCAACTCTTTCCAAGCCAGTAAAATTCTGGTACTAATTGTAGTAAGTAGCAATTTCTGGGTGTTTAAACCCAGTTTTCGGTATCCCAGTTCTCTGAGTCCTCACAACACAGCACAGCAAGCATTGTAATTGGAGGAGTCTGTAAAGGATGTGCCAGTATTGATGTTTGAGGTTAACAGTAAATTTACTAAATAGTAAAGGTGAATTAATGCTGTGTAATCAGTGCAGAAGGTGACCAAGGACTTGTAGTTCTTTAGCAGTGTAGAAGTTACCTCATCTCATGAAGTTTGTCCCTGTCTTGAACTGACAGCTTGAACTGTCAGGGTGAATGGTGACTGTGGAAGAAGTAGAAAATATTTAAAACTTGAGAATATAAAAAATACTGTATTATACTGCTGTTGTGAAGAAGCTTGAGTAGTGAACTGGTTTTGAACTTAACATGTAGACACACTAAAGTAATTTCACTAGGGGGTTTTTCAGTTTGATGAAGTCTGGAGTTTATTAAAAAAAAAAGCCAAAACAAAATTAACTCGTAATCTCTCACCTAGGAAAAGGCAGAGGGGCAAAGAAAAGGAAAGCATCTGGTTCAGAAAATGAAGGCGAATACAACCCTGGGAAGAAAACACCCAAGTCCACACCAAGCAAGGTCAGTGCCATCTATGCTCTCTTCTCCTTGTAAGAAGAACATCATGGATTACTTTACAAGTTCTTATTACAAATTGCTAATATGGTAATGGAGGCTGAGGTGTCATTAGAAATCAGATGCTAGAGAGGTTTCTTCCCATTCTGAATATTAAAATGGAAAATGTACAAAGCATCACAACTGATTTGTCTTTTCTTTTCTAAAGAAATCCAAGAAGGCTGCTTTTGACCAGGATTCTGATGTGGAAATCTTCCAGTCAGGCTTTGCCTCCGAAACTGCCCCAAAGCCACGGACAGGCCGGGCTAGAAAAGAAGTTAAATATTTTGCAGAGTCTGATGAAGATGATGATTTTGATATGTTTAATTAAGTGCCCAAAGAGCACAAAAATGTTTTCCAACAAGTATCTTGTGTTGTCCTTTTGTCCCCTCTGTCGCGAACTTTTGTACATTTGACTTATTTTATGTGATAATGTAATTGATGGTTTTTATTATTGTGTGTAGGCATTTTAACATTTTGTTCTTACACCTACAGTTTTATGCTCTTTTTTACTCATTGAAATGTCATGTATTGTCTGACTGGCTTGTAGAGATGTTCTAGACAGCTGTGCTAAAGCACATTTTAATTGTCATGGTTGCAAACAGCAAACCTGCTTTTTGAAATGAAGTTTAAACATTAAAAAATGGAAAACTACTCTGTGTTTGTGTGTGGAAAATTTGGGCTAGACGGACTACTTCTACACAATTTTTAAAATAAATATATTTTATTCTTTGCCAGGAGACTCCATGGAAAAAGGTAAACAGTATATGAACATAGAAAGCATTGTTAAACAATCTCAATGTACAAACAGAGCCAGTGAAAGTACATCACAGACTTGCTAGAATATATAAAAAAAAAAAAAAATTCCACTAGTGCTTTAAATAACAGCAAACCTGCTTTTTGAAATGAAGTTTAAACATTAAAAAATGGAAAACTACTCTGTGTTTGTGTGTGGAAAATTTGGGCTAGACGGACTACTTCTACACAATTTTTAAAATAAATATATTTTATTCTTTGCCAGGAGACTCCATGGAAAAAGGTAAACAGTATATGAACATAGAAAGCATTGTTAAACAATCTCAATGTACAAACAGAGCCAGTGAAAGTACATCACAGACTTGCTAGAATATATAAAAAAAAAAAAAATTCCACTAGTGCTTTAAATGAAACCTAAGAAACTGACACTTTAAATCTGTTAACCATTCTACCACAGTTTTCACTCTGCTTCATGGTGATTTAACAAGGCCAAGAAGGCAGATTCTCTCCTTGTGTTTCTGGAAGTCCTAGCTGTAATTCCCTAGCACCTGGAGGGCTGGAAAACCCAGCTGATTCCTGGCAGTTGATTCTTAAGGAAATACCCTGGACTCAGTGATTCAAAAGCTGTGAGGCTTGCTGGTTATCATCCCATGAAGTTTCCCTAATGGCTTGTGAACAAGTAAACAAAAACATGGTAACATTGAAAAGTGTTTCTGCCTTGGAAGCTATAGCACTGCTGTCGAAATGGAGCAGGTAATTGTGGAGCTAGGTCACCAGCCAGCTAAGAAACCACTTCTTTAAAATTTAAAGTGACATTAACAGTGGAACAAATGACATCTGAATAACTGAGCTGGCAGTTAATGCTGATACCGATACCTCTTCTGCTGGGGCAGTGACGTTTTGTATACTTTTTACAAGGAAGGAGATGCAAACTGAGGGCAGCAAGGACAAGTTTTCATATTTCAACTAAATCAGATGGTCCTTTCAACTTCCTTCTCTGGATGTGTACAGTAGTCCATGTCCTGTGGTTGGTGTCTTGATTGTTTTAGGTATGAGAGACAAAAGGAAAGCACCAAACATCCAGTATGGAGAGTACAGCCATACATTTGTATGTACAAAGTCATCAGAAATGCAACCAGAATTTGAAGACTGAGATCTGTCTTGTCACCATGCAATATTGAGTGTTCAGAGAAGAAAACAGAAGCTTAACTATTTTTTTTTTTTGCATGAAATGGCTGATTTAAAGTTTCAAAAGTTTGCATTTTCTAGTTTTAAGAGTTTAAACAGCAAGGAGTATATATCGATACATATGAAAATTTCTTGGTCCTTGTTGAGTTTATCTATATATATATACATATATAGATATATATTAAGTCCAGAAACTAAGCAGCAGTAAAAATGTTTTTCTTGCTTTTCATCCCTGTACATAAGGTATTAGGAATGTCTGAAGTAGCTGGAAAATGTCTTATTCCACCATAGGGGATTGACTGACACTGCTGTTATCCACTGAACTAGGTGAGATACTGGGACTGTGTTCTGCAGTATTTCCATGTGAGGTTGGTGTCAGTGGTTCATGTCCTTCAGAGTTCTCCAACATTTCCTGAATAAGAGGTGGCATGGATCCAGGAATTTCCATTTTCAGTGTAATGACACGTTCTGCACCTTTAAAAAGAAAACACAAAATCCTTTCCATGAGCATGATTCATAATATTTCCTTTCTGTTAGCATTACAGTAGTAATTTCAGGCTGTATTTTGTTCATGGATTTGGTGTCTCCTTCTATACTTCTTGCATACAAATGTGTGTGAGTGAACTTCTTCATGCAGTTCAAGAGAAAGGAGTTAGGTGAGTGCTCCTTAACAAATTAATTCAAACCTATGACATAGCAACTGATATTTCAATACAGGTAAATTGGAGGAGCTGCCTTTTTTCAAAGAAGGAACCAAAATGGCATTACATTATACCGAAAAATTAAATCAGACTGTGATCATGTAGATGTCTTTATAAACTGGAATAACATTTAGTCTTTATTCTGTACTGGATCTGCAAAGAATGACAAAAGTTCTGACTATGGTAAATAGGTGAGGTGAATCCTGCAAGAGAACTGCAGTGGTCTAAGTCATAAACGTTTCTTTCCCGTAGAGAAAACTGTGAAATAAGATGCAGAATTTAGCAAACAATTACTTTATAAAAGAACACATTCAGGCAAAAGGGGGAAGCTGCTTTCTCTGTTCTTCAGGCATCTTGTCTTGTGCTAATGAACCACCAAAGTGTGCAGGAGCCCCGAGCACTGCTCAGCTCTGCCTTGGCTTGTCATGTGTAACAGGCATTTGTATGCAGAGGGGGCTCTGCAGGTGAGTGCATGCAGGATTAAACAAAATTACTGCATCAATCATGACCACTCAGACTGGGAGCCAACAACAATTGGTTTAGGGAGGAAAAAAGCCCAACACAAAGTCTCACTGTGTGGTCAGCAGGCAGGGACACAGCACGAGCATGGCACAGACACAGCAGCCAAGACCCTGCCGGACACAGGACAGGCAGTGCTGAGGGACCTGTGCATCAAGTAATTTATAGCCATAAACCTCAGCATTTGTGTTGCTCAGGATTCCTGATCATCTTAAAATTGGAGTCCAATGGAAGAGGAACCTGTGTTTTTTAAACAAAAAGAAGAAACAAAAAAAAATACAGAGAAAATAGTTTGGTTATCAATGAACCATTCCAGAGGAGTGATCCTTTGGAAATACTCTGCTTATCCATGCTGCTGCAGTGGAGATGCTGGAGAGAGCACTGGTCACTCCAGACTGGAAAGGAGCATTTAAGTGTTTATGCCTTACATGAGGAACATCAAAAAAATAATCTACAAAGGCAGTGATTGACTTTCCAAGTGAATGCTGATTTAAAAGTCTCTTAAATAACTGTAGTGGGAAAGCCATTAATGCAGAATGATGCTGAGAGCTGCTTTGAAAACCAGCTGTAGTCAGAGCTGTGCTGATGAACTGAATTTGGCCATGTTAAACATCTGCTTTCCTCTGCTATGTCTGGTGCAGTGAAGTGTTTGTGTGGTCATTCAGTGCAGAGCCAGAGAAATTTTTCAGGTTTTGCAAACTTCCAATTTAATCAGGGGATAAGAGAACTCAGGTGAGAAGAACTCAGAACTGCCTTGCTTCAGTCCCACAAGCACTTCAGGTTTTCGTTACAATACCTCTAATGCCAAAGGAGGCACTCTCAGTGTTTTGGATTCGCGCTTTCTTGGGTGATTGCTTTCAGGGATCAGGTACCATCCAAAGTCATTATCGTCTAATGTACATCTTTTCAAATGAAATTCAAGATATCCCCACCCCTCCAGGACATCACCATCCCTTGGTATGATTTAGTTCTACTATGAAACAGTAACAATATAATTAAATACTTAGAATGAAGTCTTTTCTTGTGAATTGAATTTAAAGAGACAGGAGTTGTGTTTGAGGAGCAGGAGGGCTCTGGTGAAGAATCAGGGAAGTGGAAATGAATTTCCCACAAACACAAACAGCGGAAGGAAAGGGCTCCTCTAAATGCTTTTATAGCTCAATACTGCTCTAAGTTTATTTTGTAGATTCAGTTGGATGGAGCTTGCTTTACTTGAGGGTGAAGTGAGAGCTTTAGATAACCTGGTAAGTGGTTCCTTTTTAGGATACTTCTGCTTCCACCTCTGGTGTTTCCCTTCCAAGTTACTTCTTTTGGTTCTAATCAATCCAATTGAATTGCTCACTTCTTTTTATAAAGATAGCTATAACTTAATCTTTTAACTTGGATTTATATTGTTTAAAGTGGAGCAGTTAAGGTTTAAATTTAAAACAAGTGTATTTAGTTGAGTGAATTAACTACTGGGTTTTTTCTCCCCTGAGTCTTCCCCTAAATCATGTCAAATGAAATCAGTCATCTTCCCAAAAGCATAAATCCAACCTACACAGGTACCTGCACATACAAGCTTGTGTGCTTGCTTATCTAGGGACAGCAAATCTGTTGCTGAGTAAGCAGAGTAAGAAGGTGGAACTGCATCAACACCAGAAGAACAAGAATTGTTGCACTTTAGACTCTCTGTTTTCAGACTGGTACGTTGGGGAACCTGTTCTGATCAAATGAAAGCATTCAGCTACACCTGTGCTTTAAAGACTGTGTATTGCACAGGATCAATCCAGCACATACAAGACCACACAAAATGTTGAAACTGATCCATGTTTAGGCACGATGAGTTTGGAATAGAGGGGCTGAATTTCCAAAATGCTGGACCAAATCAGTTCTAAATCTCCAATACCTCAGACCACAGTTCAGGGGAATTTTGGTTGCACAAGTGTTTTCTGCAGTCTGTAACCAGACTGTTTTTTAAAACCCATTGGTGATACGAATGTTTAGCCCCTTGTAAACATTAACAAAGGTTTTATCTTGTCCTAAAATGTCTAACAAAGACTTCATGCTAATGATTTGCTAAGCCACTTGCACCTACAACATCTTTTTCACTGTCAATTGCATGGAGAATGGAGCACCGTGTATGTTTAAAGGAAAACCAATTTCAAGGCAGGAATTAGGTAAAGAAGCTGGGAAGAGAAAGGTCACAAGGACCTTTCTTAGATGTGTTAGGTGTTGAGGCCAGTTCCTCTGAAATGCAGCACTGCCACTCCTGCTGAGTTACTGGGAGACACTGTACCTTTTGCACTGATGCTACGAAGATCCGTGATTTTCATTAAGATCTTTGGGAACATATGAGGCTTGTTGGGTCTTCTCTTTCGGATATAAATTTTCAGTGCTTCAAGCAAGGGTTCCTGAAGCTTATCCACTTTCATTGGTTCTTCAAGGTCCTGGCGATCTGTAGGAAAGTATCATATCGCTCATATGATTCTAAATATTTATTTTTTAAAATAAACTCCAAACCACAGAAGCTCCTCCGTGTTCTTGATTAGAACTCCATGAATTTCATTCTCCGCAACACAACCCACACTCTACAGTGAGCGTTCCATAGGAAAAGGATAAACCAAGGCCTTCTGAAACTTGGGTTAATTTTTTTCCTTGGTGACTGGAAAGGGTTGAGTGGTCAAGAATTACCAGTTTGCTCTTGTACTTCCCTCTCCCTGCAAACGATATTTTTGAATTAATTTTATATGTGTCACGGATAGGCTACCCAGGTACACATAGAGATTACAGCTGGTTTTTGTTACCAGCTTGGTTTTGTTACTGCTACAGTAAGGTGAGTTACCATCAGGAATCAGCAGATGGCAGTGCTGGCTTGAGTGACAACAAATGCCACCCCTCTACACCAGGACGCACCAGTCACATATCAATGCATATCAATGACATCTTAGGAGCCCATCGATGCTTTTGATGTGTTATGGTTAGAGGAACATAAAATCAGAATGATTTTGTACTAAAGGGCCACTGCCAACAAAGACTGACTCTTGTTTTTCAAACATTCACTAGTAGCACCCAGTTTATGTTTCAACAAAATGGCCCAGGCTAAACAAGGTGTGTTTCTATTGCTAATCCAGATTTTTGCCAAGGAGGAGAGAGACCAAGTAATTAAACCAACAGAAATTTAGAGATTGTTTTGGAAATTATCTGAGACTTCACTTTTTGTATTTTAAACTCGTGATTTTACTTTTGAGTTGCCATCAGTCCCAGCTTGGAAGTATAATACATTTTTTTGCTAAATAAAGTTATCACCAATGGCTTCCATGTGACTGTAACCAATGCAGATGCACAAAATTATATTTATGAGTAAAAGCTGAGTAATTGGGCATCTTGCTGTAAGAAAGCTCATTCATGCAGATACCCATACACTGCTTAGCAAAAACACAGCAGGACCAGGTGATCTCCAGAGGTCCCTTCCAACTCCAACCATTCCGTGAGGTATCTCAGTGCCCTTTGTCAGGTAAGCAATAGGACTGGTTTCCTGACAGAATGATTCCATTAATTTTTTTCAAATTATCAGTAATAAAACCAGTAACTATCACCAGCGGAAAACAAACCTTTAGCAGCAAGTAGTTTATATAATAAATATCATAATGTTACATATATATATATTTTATATGTGTAAGTAAAGGAAAGCAAAACAAGCAGAACATAAATGAAGACATCATCGGATCTGTCCTTTTGAAATGCATCAGAGTTCATGCTTGTACGATACCTCCACAGATTAGGCAGATGGCACTGAGGAGACCTGTTTCTGTATCATCCATTTCCAAAGGCAGGAGCTGGTTGGCAAATGTGAACACGAGATCAGTCAGTGGGCCAAATCCGGCATTGTGCATCTGAGTTCGGTTTAGGGTAAGGCCATCTGAAAAGGTCATGGTGTCCTGTTCCGGTGTGTATCTTGTGCAAATTCTAAGGATCTGGGGGAAAAAAAAGAAAAATGGAATCTGAAGAATTTAATCCGTGAGAGGTTTGTTGCATTTTCTCGGTGTGGCGAATGACTCCGTGGAACTTCAGTACTTGGCCACATCAAAACAATCTGAAAACAAAACTCCAGTCTGTGCAGTTCTAGCAGCATAAAAACTCTCAGGTACAACATAACTATACTCTATTGACTATGTGTATTTCTTGTAAAACAAACCTAAGAACAGAAACTTCCCCCTAGGTATGAAATAATGAAAACTTTGGAGCAACTCACCACTCAGGTCACCAACATTACAGTGATATCCACAAAACCAGGTCTTTAATTAGTCTGCCACCCACACCTAAGTATAAAATGAGATTGATCTGATGAACTGCTGATCTGATCCAACAACATCCTGAAAGCATCTCACCTCCTTGAACAAATGCCTATCTCATTGATTTTGGGGATCAGTTTTGCACGGCAGCACTTCCCTGGGTTGTGTCTTTGGCAAGGACAATGTTGGTCTGCGGTACCTTGTGACAGTGAGTGCGGACAGCTGTGAGCTGCTGAAGAGGCAGAATTTTGGGGTGCCTTCCCCTCTTCTGTGAGAGCAGACAGGCAAACAGTGCTATGGGGACAAAGCCCTCCATCTCCCCAGCAGCTGCAGGTAGGGTCTCCTTGGAGAACTGCTCGCCTGGGAGCTTTCACCCTGCAGAATATCACTTTGCACCTCCAAATGGCAGCACACAGGACTACTGGCAGCCCAGCTTGCGGCCCAGGAGTTGGCCCAGCTTTTCTTTTATAGTGTTTGTTACTTCTGTGTGCTGTAACACCAAACTTCCTCACCAGCATGTTGGCTCCCAGCCTTCCTCTAGGCTCTGGCGCTTCCCCCTGCAGAGCCCCAGCAGTGGCAGACCCTGCCTGCCTGCTGCAAAGCTGCTGACAGTGTCGTTCGTTCCTGCGCGCACCCAGACAGCGTTGGCTTTGGCAAGTTTGCCTGTATGCCGATAGCCACCCAGTGCTGACCCCAGATGAAAGAGCCTTCGAGGGGAGGATGGGGATTCACACCTCTAACTGGACAGGGAGCGATGCAAAACACATGAATAAAACACTGAGGATGCTCTACAATTTGTAAGTAAATGCCTCTGGGGCACGGGCAGCGTCAAGAGCCCTGTCACAGAGGAGGTGGCAGCGCGGCCAGAGAGAGCGAGTGTGTGCGTGAACGCTTCCACCTCTCAGAGCAAACGCAGGATGTGTGCCAGGATAGACTCTTTGTGGCACAGGATCATTTGTACAGCTGCAATTAATGAACACAGCCTTAAGGACCAAATGAAAGAGACGTCCATCATGTTGACATATTTCTGTTATATATATCAATCCTTAATGTTTAAAATAATCAAGAGGTGGGAGAGGGCTTATCCCTAAACTAAACTGAACTAAAACCCTGCTGAAGTCAGGCTGATTAGCTGAGCTAAGACTACAGCTGTGTTTTTTCAGGGCTTGACTGTATTTATTTCCCATAGTACTTGTTTTAAAGATACAACAAAAAAGATTTACATGAATGTAAGAGAGCACTGGGAGAATTTAATTACTCCTATGGCTGCTGAGGCTCTGAGTCAGAGGCCCCAGCACACAGCAGCTGACCAGTCTGGGCTTGGTTCTTCCACTTTCATCTTTGCCTGCCAACACTATTCCAAATAAGCAGGGAGGAGAATGAGGAGAACACGGTCTGTAAGACACCTATAGGGAAGCTTTTATTCTCTTCTTCAGCTCCTTGGTAAGAGACTTAATAGGGTGTATTTCTGCAGATGGATCTTCAACTATTTTCTATCTCAGCAATAATCTTATCTCACATTCTGGGTATACACTGAAACACTGAAACTTTGTGTGGTTGCACAGGCATGTTTCACATTGTTGTCTTATCCCCGAATTAAGAGTAAATTCTTGAAATTATTTAAATCAATGATCAAGAGAGGCACAAATACAAACACACAGCACATGAATTCCTCAGTGACCACAAATTTCCCATAACGTATGTCATCTTAAAAGGCTGCTGGTTACTAGATTTTATGTAGTAGCCAATGTATTGTTCAGGATCATTAGAAAAAATTAACATTATAAAGCACAGCACCCTGTCAGTAAGAGGCAGCATCTTTACCACATTTGGAACTGCCAGTAACCACTGGCTGTGCTCCCCTGAAGTTCACTGTGGGTTCCTCTTTTAAATCATTAAAAGATTGTATAGAAAGGAGGAGAAGCATGGAGAATATCTGGTGTTCAAGAAAACAAAGGTTCAAAAGCTGTATATTTATTGTGACACCCAAGAGCTGCTTGGTTTGCTTCTCTCGTGGCACGCAAGAGGAACTGGAGTGCAGCTCTTCCCACCCAAGGTCTGCACAGGCAGTCGCTGCCTTCCAGTAAGGGTGCATGGCCAGCAACCATAAGGTATCCAACTTTGGGAGCAACAAGGCTCTGTACTTCTTACCTGGTACTGCTTTTCCCTTAGCTCAGCCGGGGAGAAAGGCAGCCTCTTTGATTCCAGTGCTATTTCAATTGGTAAGCCTTAGCAAGGAGAGTTCCTCCCTTCACAGCCTCAGGACTCCATTCCGAACAAATCAGCAGAGCAGGATTGGGAGCTTAATTGGGCAATGCCGTGGTGTTTTCCTCAGGCTGCCTACAGCTTCTCTGGCAGCTGCCCAAGCAGGGCTGGCAGATATGGATCCCCCAGATCCTCCCTCAGAGGGCAGGTCTGGACACCAGATGCTGCACTCCCCAGAGATCCCTGCCCAGAGGGACTGGGGTGCCCTGGAGTGATCATCTCCAACAACCCAGAGGCTGAACACACACCTGCCACCATAGACCAGGCTGCTGGCTCCCTCCCAGCAAAGCTCCCTGTGTTTGCTCCCCAGTGCCACAAGCCGCACTGCGTTTGGGGGTGCGTGCTAGGAGTGCTCAGCAAAGAGACCCCCGGGGCTAATGCAGAGGAAGAACTTCCAGGCTGGATCCTCATCAGGAACAAATCTGGAGTGACTCAGCCTCAAGCCAGCCCCTGTGTGCATACACAGAAAGGGACCTGCAGGGGTCCTGTGAAATTTATAATTAAAACA
>NW_008237681.1:2578106-2579554 GCF_000691975.1 Corvus brachyrhynchos
TTTGTTGAAGGCAGCCTTCAGGCCTCCGTACCCCAAGGGCTGCACCAGCTGTCAACTGGAGGAGCCTGCAGCAGCTCCACTGGGCACTGGCACAGCTGAAGATCAACTATGTGTTTTCAGCAATGCACTTAGCTTGACTGCAGCAATCAGGTCTCAGGTTTCCTCTGCATTCCTTTGACATTATCCCACAACACGCTGTTATTAAACTCTAAGACAGATCATTTGAAATGGTGTTTTTCTTTTTTTCTTTTTTTTAATTTCTGTCCTTCATCAAGATCTGTGAAATGCCATGGATATTGCTGATCGCTGCTAAACCGTTCTTGGGCAAACTTCCAGTGTCAAAGTGAAGCTGATTTCAAGCTCATATTCACTGAAGAACATATGGGAAACATCAGCACTTCAAAATAAGAAATCATGGTATCTTTCTCCATTTTAAACTGAACTCCTAATGTCCTCAAAGTTGTTTAGATTTTGCAACCAAGCCAAGTATTTTAGTTGTCACTCTGCTCCTAAGTGCCACTTGCAGCCATAAATACGGTTCTTCCTCGTTATTAAAGGGCCCTTTGTTTTAAGGAATATTTATATATTAAAGCATTAGGGATTCTTATGAGCCCGTCACAAAATGCAAAGCAACAACCCTACCAGAGGCACAAAACCAAAGTCAGCAAGAAAGTTGCATTTATAACCTTGTTGCTACCATAGAATTGTTATTCATTTTAAACAGATTAGGTAGGGCAAGCCAGGCCTATTTTTTAAGAAATCCTGCTGTTAGACACTAGCTGCCCCAGCTGGCTGGGACAGTTCCCTGAGAGGAGAAACCCAGGCAGGTGACTCTGAAGCAATGATGCCCCATGGTGCTGCCAAACCCCATCAGCACAGGCTGTTCCGCACGCACAAATTCCTTCCTGGCATTAACGCACAGGGGTTTACAACAAAAAGCAAAAATTACATCATTAAGGATTAGCATTCAATGACTTCTCAGGTTTTTATCCATTGGATTTAAGACAGACTGGGTTCTGGATTCTTTCCACATTTATCTTGCCAGAGCTCAGCAAGGCTGGGGATGCTTGGCTGCTGCTGGGCCAGTGTACCAGCAGACAGAAGCACTCACTTTTACAGGGGCTATTGACTGAATTTTAGTAATATTTATCCCTAAAACTTTTGGCACCAGACAAGATATAAATTCCACGATCCTCAGTTGGCGCCTCAAGCTGCCTCAGGAAGCTTGATGTTATTTCCCTTCCAGAGTTACTGTTTGTTTGTATATAAAACAATTATTTGGCTCATACCCATCAGAGTTTACTGAGCTCCTGGCACCATTTCCTTTGTAAGCCTGTTTAAGAGGGGCTTAAGCATTGTATTGGTTTGGCACAGCCTGGTTTTAGGTAGCAGGGGGGCCACAGAGATGGCTCCTGTGAGGAAGCTGCTGGAAGGCTCCCACCATGTCC
>NW_008237681.1:2579576-2580517 GCF_000691975.1 Corvus brachyrhynchos
TGGTGGCTCTGAAGACGGACATGCTGCTGGCCAAAACTGAGCCAATGAGAGAGGTTGGTAACACCTCTGTGATGACATATTTAAGAAGAAAATCAAAGATAGTGGGGCACTATTAATTCCAGCCAGAGAAGAGAAGGCGAGAACATGTGAGGAAACAACATGGCGACACCCAAGTCAGTGGAGAAGGAGGGGGAGGAGGCGCTCCAGGTGCCAGAGCCGAGGTTCCTCTGCAGGCCATGGTGAGGACCATGGTGAAGCAGTTGTCCCCCTGCAGCCCATAGGTCCATGGGGGATGCAGAGATCCACCTGCAGCCCATGGGGGAGGTGCCCGTGCTGGAGCGGGTGGGTGCCTGGAGGAGGCTGTGATCCAGTGGGAGACCCGGTGGAGAGAGAGGGCCCTTCTTCCCGGCTGAAAAAAAACCTTGGTGGGCTGCACTCCGTGGAAAGAGAGAGCCCCGGCACAGCAGTTTTGGGAGGGCTGTGGGCCTGTGGGAGAGGCTCAGGCTGCAGCAGGGGCGGTGGGGCTGCTGCTCCTGAGAGCAGACCCATGCCAGGGAAGTTCAGGAGAACTGTGCCCCATGGGAGGGACCCACGGCCTCACAGGGGAAGGACTCCTCTCCTGGAGCAGCAGAAGGAAATCTCAGTGATGAACTGACCAAGCCCCCATGCCCTGTCTCCCTGCACTGTTGGTGGGAAAGAGGGAGGAGTGGAGGGGTGGAAGGTGTTCTAAAGGCTTATTTTATTTCTCATTATCCTTCTCTGATTCTGTTAGTAATAAATTCACTTCACAATTTAAGTTGAGCCTGTTTCGCCCTTTAAGTGTTTCTCCTGGTCCTTACCTCAACTCATGAAGCGTTTGTAAATTTTTTTTTTCCCCCCTTTTCCCTGCTCTGCCCAGCTGTGGCAGGGGGGGGGGGGGGGAGGGGCCCTGGCGGGGGCCG
>NW_008237681.1:2581451-2621606 GCF_000691975.1 Corvus brachyrhynchos
CACCCTACCTGGGAGCCCCATGCTGCTCCTCCCGCATACCGGGCTCTGGGAACATGGCCAGGGCATGGCAGAGCAGCAGGATCATGAGGGCACACTGCTGAGGCTCACAGCCCTGCTCAGCAGAGCTCACACAGCCTGCACTTGGGTGCTCGGTGCAGCAGGAGGGGGAACAGGGCTCGCTCTGTATCTCAAGGCACAGCAAAATGAAACGTTTGAAACACTCATAACGAGGACAACTGGCTTGTTGCGGGGGTGGAAATATGTGCTATTGAAACTGCTCCAGTACTGATGTTCAGCTTAAATAAAGATAGAGAGTGGCACTGCAATTCCGATTATGTGCAGGTGATGCGGGTTTAATGGATACAGCATTTCACAGGCAGCGCGCACACTACACATTACTGTGTCATGGTAATTATCCCATTTTCTTTTTAAGCAGCCCATAAAATAGTCACATAAAGTTTGTGTAAATGTCACACAGGAAAGTTAGGACCATTTGCAGCAACCATGCTATATCTGTTCCTCAGCTCCTCCCAGCTGCGGGCTCCTATGGCGCTTGCTATGCCCTGCTCGCTTAGATGTGTCACCTTCTCTGGCTTTGTGAAAAATAAAAAAGAGAATGAGCAGGTGATCAGGAATGACAGGCCTCAATAAAGTTTATAACTAGAGCTTGAAGGTTGCCAATGGCCACAAAGTAGTGAATCATATTAAAGAATCAACCTTTTCTATCCATTAACTAGTTTAAATAAAGTCACCATTTACCACCTGCTTCATACTCTTTTTCTCATCTGGCAACTCGGCTTTTATTTAATCACTTTGATCCAAGTGTGTTTATTGAGGCACTTCAGATAGAACCCCTACCAAAAATGCTCCCCTCAATTTTTGAGCTGGTGTTGGCAATGGTAGCACTGAGTGGAGCTGCTGTGGGGACCCTGTGCAACAGGGGCTGTGCATGTTCCCAGGGCAAGCTCCCACTGCCCATCCCAACAAAGAGCACCAGGAGCTTGCAAGATTACAGAATTAAGGTATTTGTAATCCAGCAGCTATGGAGACAGGGCATGGCACAGACAAACAGGGTGGCAGATTAAGGGCTAAAGTTTTACGGGTAAAGAATTTGGATATGCAGATTCTTGCTATATCCCAGCTCTTCCCTGCCTTTTTTGGGTAGTTTCTGTATTAACTATTTGTTACAGGTTACAGCAGCACAGCACAAAGCAGTTCCCATCCCCTACTGCGGGCAGAACACACTTGAGGCAACGCTGCAGGTTTTTGATCACCATCTGCCTCTTGTGTAAGGGAAACGTAACGGAGTCTTATCAGGACAGAGCTGGTGATGACAGGCGTGCAATTGGTAACAAATGGCCCTGCCCCACGGAGGGACACTCTCAGTAACAATGGGATGGCTGAGTCTGAATGAGTGCCTGGATTAAGGGAACAACAAGAGGTGACTCTCGAGCATGCCAGGGCAACCTCAACCTTCCCTTTTTCTATAGGCCAAAGAATGATACCCCTTCCCCTCTCCTACCCCTCTTCCTCCTTCATCAATGTCCTCTTGATGCGATTCTTCCAAACAGCTTTTGACAAAACAAGAGGAAAAGGTCACAGCAGTTAACGTCCTCCTCAACATGATCCTGTTTGAAGCAATGCACTTTTAGAAAGTCCAAGATTAATTACTTCAACCTCAACTTCCCTAGTTTAAACTCCTGTGTCATGACAAAAAAATATATCTACAGTAGCCATCCTACAATGTGCTTCTTGACTGGCCATGCTTGGCTCAATGAGGACTTGAAGGTCTGACCTCAGAATAAAACATTTAAAACATGTTTACATTGAACATACTGTTTTACTGTGAGTTATTGCTACAACCAATAATACAAAGCATATTTGCCACTAAAAGCCTGAAGACCTCTAAGGTCTTGATAAAGAAATGCTGAGATCCCAGAGGGCTCCTCTGAAGGTCAGCATGACAGAAACAACCAGAGACAAAGGGAGGGAAGACAGCTTGCCTTGACACAGTGTCAAGGCAAGGTCTGGAGAAAAACTCCCTGCCCACCTGCATAGCTCCCTCCTGCAGGTTGTACATTTGCCTATCTAAAATAAAATTACCTTTAGCTAAAATCTGTACCAAGTCCATTGTATTGGCCACTTCCACAGATACCTGCAGTACTGGAGAAAGCAGGGGGATCTGAGTGCCAGAGGCTTGCATCAAACAGGCTCCAGGCACACCAGTTTCCCCTCTAAAACCTGAAAAACACTCTGGAGACTTGTGTCTTGTTCCTTAAATTCCCTCATGACCACAGCTACAGCACATTCCTAAACCATTATATAGGGGACTGTCTCTCTAGGTATCCTTTATGCAGAAGATTATGTTTTGGAGGGAGGAGGATGGATGAAGGAGGAAGGATGAAGGAGGAAGGAAGGACAAACAGGTTTCTCTTCAGTGTTAACAGTACAGAAAATTTTCCGAAGTTACACATGCCACAATACCAAAATGTGCCCCTTTTACTGAAACCCACAAAGTGTAAGGACTTATTTTGATAAGTATGCTCATCCCTCTCAACACACCTCTGTAGGTGTGCTGGAGTCATCTTCTGACTGCATTAGACTACCCAGTAAGTTCAATTTTACAACAATAAGGTCAGGGTTGTATTTCACCCCCCCTCTTCCTGTCAATTACAATAAAAAGAAGAATAGAAAATGCATTAGTAGGAGAACAATGATGTTAAAAATACATACCAGTATATCCAGGCAGGCTGCTTTGAGTAGAGTTATTTGGTCTGCAATGGTCAAACTTGTAAAGCCTGGCAATCGCTTTGCAAATTCCACTATTTTAATAATGCACTTCGTTGCAAGTTCACTGAATTTGTCCCAAAGCCCAAGGTCCAGTCGAACCCGATGATCTGCGCTGGAGTTCTGGAAAGACAGACAGAAGGCCCCATAAATCAACAACGTCCCTTTCAGTAAATGGTTTTCAAGGGAAGGAAACAACAACCACGTTTTCCTTCCAGAAGTACTTTCTATTAACATTCCAGGCATTTTCTGCAGCTTGCTGTTGGGATGATGCTGGTTTTAAACTTGGATTAATCGCCTGAAAATTCCTTGGATATTTCTCTGTTGCTTATGATTGCAGAGGCCATCTGTACAAGGAATACAAATGAACTTAAACATTTCCAAATGCCACCCTCATTATTCTTCCTTGCCATTATATAATAAGTGCATTGAGAAAGACAATTTACAGTTGTACCCAAGAAAATATAAATGAACAGTGGAACAAGAATATTGGGTCCTCATCTGGAAAAAGCAGCACAGTATTTAGAACATAGTTTCACATTCTTAAGGTCTTAGAAAATTAGTTCTGCTTAATTTCTCTGCTCTGTGGCTCTGCCACAGCTTTCTGAAGCTACAGTCTCCCATGACTTACAGAGCATTTATTTACACGATGTTAAGGAAAACCCCATGAATGCCATGTGCACATTTAATGGTGCATCCAACATACACCCCACTGCTGGAAGTGTAACAGGGACATACTGGTGGCATATTTCAGAGACTGTTTCCAGTATGTTCACCTACCTCAATAAAAATGTCCATCATTTTCTAGAGTGAATAGGAAACTTCTGTTAAGTTTGTGATCAAACTCACATTTTCATACATTTGGAACAACCACTTAACCCTTGAAAAAGCTGAACATGTCAGCCAAGAATTGTCTGACTCAAAATCTGCTGTGACCCCTTTGATGCCAGCCCACCAACACTGGGTGTCACGAGGAGACCTGGTGAGTCCATTCCAATCCACTCAGGATTCCCGTAGAGTGACAAGAAACAGGTAATGATAGAGCTCTGAAATACCCAACTCCTCTCCTTCTGCCCTCGTATGCAGTGCATTGCCAGCATTTGATCCAATGCTATTTAGGACGCAGCCAGTGTGATGGTGTCCCCTATTTCATAAGCCACCAAGTTTAGTGCGCACTGCAGCTGCCTTCAGCATCTGGGTGATCTCCTCTTCATTGCAGGAGGAATTTTACCTATAAAAATATGCCCAGGCTTTCTCCCCAGCTGCAAAGGAAGCCAACATGATCAGCTGCCTCAGTCTTAGCTGGTTGAAGTTAAAATGTTAAATTAACTTTAAAATTAAAGTTAAATGAGCAGAGTCTCAACCTAAAAGTCTAACAGACATGGCAGATTAAACAGCCATCAAAAAGCATTCAAATTACACAGATCACACTTCCTTGGAGGAAACATTTCCAGTGAGCCTGCCACCACCACTGCTGATGGTGGGGACGTCAACCTCCTTGAAAACCAGTGAAGCCATTATCTTGTCAGCTTTCTTTGGTTCACGGGAAGGACACAGGACTGGAAGAGGTTGGTGAGGGAATGTGGAGTGAGCTCAGCTTGGCTGTGATGCTCTGGACCCCATCCCAGTGCTGCCTTCACAGAACACCACCACCACCATCAGCCATGAAGGGGAAAGCCCTGACAGGTCCCCAGGGCACTGCCAGCCTGACATTCACCCTCACTTGGAACAGGGTGGAGATGTGAGCCAGGAATACTTGCATTAGGCCCTAAGTGCAAAAATAAATGCTAACCATGCTGAGCAGTCTAAAGGAATATACATGCTCCTTCCTGCTACCCCACTCTTTAGGAAGTAATTAATTAATTTTATCATTTGTATTTGAATTTTTATTCTGGAAACTTCTCCTATTTTGTTTTGGTTTTTTTTTTAATGACAGAGGAAAGATAGAAGAAAATGTCTTTATAATGCTAAACCTAAAGAATTGCCTTCAAAATGGTCCAAAACTAATGGGTTAACAGTCATTGTAATGCCCTTTGAAACATTTCTTTCGGCTACTGGAGTATGCATCCTTCAGATTTATTTTATTTCATCCTCAAGGACCTTGGTGAAATACAGTACATTGGAGGAAAAATAAGATCAAGATGTGCAGTCATTCAGGCTGTAATTAAATTTAATAGGCAGTTTATCCAGTTCATAGAAAGATGGCATAGCAGAGAGCTACACAAAGCAGAGCCTAAAGCAGGAAATCATTTTACAATAGGGTATCCATCTGGAAAAAAAGACGTTGCATGAAACCAGCAAGTGTGAACGAAATCTTCATCAGTATCATATGAGGTTACTTTATCATGCTGCAGTGCCAGCAACGGGAAGTTTGACGTGTCTTCTATTAGGAGTAATGCACAGCCATCGTAACAAATGTAAATCTAACTCTCTATTATGCAAACTGAAGAGAAGGGGCAGTTAATAAAATACGAAATAACCAGGTGTTTTATTATGCCAGGTGCCAGATCCCTCAGCATTGGAGCTAATGTGGTTTGCACATTATCTTTGAGATGCTACAAATGGAAAGAGTTTTAACATTCTAGCTGTTAATGAATGTTGACACAAGCGTCACAGGAAAAAGAGCTGGATTTTTAGCAGCATTTTTCAGTATCTAAAACCCAAAACTGACTCAGTATCAATGTATACACTGAACAATAAAACATGGGGTTAAAACAATGCACAATAGAAACAGAAACTCTGATTAAATTTGCCTGGAGATCTCCTCTACCCATGCTGTGAAAAAGATGCAGACGCTATGACTTTTCCTGAATATTTTACTGAAGAGGGTTTTTGGGTGTCTTTTCCAGGAGCAGTCTCGCACGTTTTTCAGGCCTATGCACCAGTGCACATATGGTGGAACAATACTGTAATACACCCTAGTGGCATCTTTATCAGTGGAAAAGCCCAACCTAGCTATGAAATCCAATTAAACAGCCATTTTTGCCACATAAATTGATCCCATTTTTTCCATCATTTTTGTTTTTTCATTGCAGACTGCTCTGTCTCCACATTAACAATACAGGATGAGGTACTCATAGAAACACACACAGCAGCAGAATCCCTACTGTCTTTAAAATCCACTTTACAAAGGAAACAAGGCTCACAGGGGTACTCTGCCCTAATCAGGAACACTTGTGATGCCTCTTTAGTAAAAGGAGAAATGCACTCCAGCCCTGGCGAGTTCACCGAGGACCACGGCATATGTCCCTGCTCAGTCCCAGTATCAGGAGATACATACATACATACATACATACATACATACATACATACATACATATATATATTCCTCTGCAATGGCACAGAACAATAGCTGTATAACTTCTAAGCCCAGCACTTACAAAGAACAATATGCTGCCAAGATGTGGAACCTCTTCACTTCCAGCCAGCCAAGAGAAACCCAGCAGAATCTGCAGCAAGGGTCGGCAGAGCCAAAATTGTTTTCTGTCTTATCCTTCCTTTATCACAAGGCTGATGTAACACAGCTGTAGACTTACAAATAATACCACTCTCAAGGGACAAGCAGTATAGTTACACTCAATTATACTATAAAGTATGACATCTCCAGAGAAATTACTCAGGCACTCTCTCTTACCTAGATGACAGTAATAAAACAGATCTGTTTATGATGGAGTTTTGGAATCCATTACATATAAACAGCTTGCTGATTCTCATCATTGGAAGACCTGTACTTGTCACTGCCCACCAAATGCAACTGTTAAGTCAAATGACCCAGGGAATTTAATACAAGTGCTGTTCTCCCATTATTTTAAGTAGACTTCTATTAACTATGCAAAGTATGGGACCACTTTTTCTTTTTAAAGAGCAGATGGCTATAAAAAAACATAATTGAAAAATGCTTCTCCAAAACCATTTTTACCAGGTAAAAACACAATGGGGGAGTGGGGGTGAAATCACCATGTAACCTTTCCCTCTGGGAAATGCAGGCTGCAGTGCTCAAGAGGGAGAGAAGCCAGATACACAAGCCAAATGCCTGAACAGATTTTTTTTTTTTATTATATCTCTGTAATGACTTTTTTACTTTACACTCTTATACTTAAAATTCTTTGCTCATTTTAGCAACAAATGAAATCTTCTTTTAAAACAGTTTGAATGATCACGTAACCAAAGGCACTCAGGGGCTGCTCTTGCAGAATGCTTTCTTCCAGCCACCATCGCTGCCAGTACAAAGGGGAAGGCTCACAAAATTCAAGGCAATCCATATTGGTTAAAAACACTCACTTCTCACCCCTCACTAGAGAATTAAATTAGAAACTCTAAGGTTATAAAAGCAGTCTGTGTGCTCTGTAGTGTGAGCACGTCATGCTTCATGATTGAGAGCACACAGAACCACACATAAAAGCAGGACTGGGGGCAGTCTTCTACCTGTACTAGATTGTTACTATCAAGAAAAGCAGAGTAGCAGAGGTGTCTAGCTCCCCTTGGACTCAGCACTTAGAAAAAGGGCTGTCTGCTCCTTTGTTTTTTGATTTCTGGTCTCTACTTCAAGTGTCCCAGACTGCTGCCGGAGCCCTGCCGTTCGATCAGCAGCTGGTGGTGGTGTCCAAGCACTGGAGCTGTGCTCCTGTGACCAGCACACACAGCTCCCACATCCCAGATCCTCCTGTATCCTCAGCGCTGCAGAAAGGCTTCTCCCCTGCCCCTGGGCTGACGGGTGGCTAGAGGGGAAGATGACCCTTACTCCAGCTCGAGTGCTACTCTGTCCTTCCCACATAAGCTTTTGACACTGAAGTCCTACATAAAATGCTGGAGTGGCTGCCAGACCTTACCTAGATGAGAGATTTAAACACTGCATTTCACACACAGACTATGAGAATGCAGTTAAGAAGACAGTATTTAGCACCACTGCTATTAGTTTTGACTCAGCATTCGAAGGAAGCTGCATCAGTCTCAAAGATTCAAGGTAAGCCAAAAGTAACTCTTTCAGTATAATTTTGTTATTGCAGCTTGTACGTTACCAAGCCATGACAAAACAGGAGGGAGCTCAGCCCCATGCAGCAGTCCACCACTGTGGACTTCCAACAGACCACTGCTAAAAGCAAAATATCTCCTGCCCTGAGATATGAATGCCCCATTCGGCCTGAGATACAAATGACCAATATCCAGCCCCAGAGAGAGTGTGGTCAGGTCATGGCTGCTCGTGCTCCTTAGACAGACAAGATTCATCTGTTCATTACTGACATCCAAGTGGTCTCAATAAGAGCTCTGAAATTCCAACAGGAACATAAACTCGCCATGGGCTTCAGATGGAACCTAAGGACGAAGACATCAGCAGTGGGTGTGATATGCAACAAGACCCTCTCCAATTTCATCCACTTGTATCATTTCAAGAGCTAAAATATTAATGATACTTCAGCATCCAATACCTAATGCAAGTGTAGAGGTGCCAAGGTTTATCTTTCAGCCCTCCAGGATCTCTGGCAATTACCAGGATGCAGTACCATCCCACCAGCTGCAACGCACTCTGCTAACTCCGAGGTAATGTGGAAATACATACCAACATGTTCCTCTGGGAAGGACCAGAGAAGCATGTGGAGGACAGGCTCCTTCCCCAGTACTAACCAATCTACATGGTTAGTAGATCTACATCAGAATTAAATGTGAAAAGTGTTTGTGAAAATACTTTCAGTGACATGAAAAACATACCTTCTTCTATCATCACACCATATGCGTTTGCTTTTCTTGCACTTAAATACCAAGACTTACACTTAGACCTCAGTTTTGAGCCTTGCCCTTTGCTTTTTAAATAGATTAAAATGCCATAAAACAGCACCCTGATTGCTAGAACAGTGCATATTGATGGCACACAGGAATTTGCCTACACCACTCTGAGAAATTTAATGTTTCAATAGCAGAAAATTTACTCAAAACAGAGAGCAATCCAGTGACAGAAGTATTTCATCTGGCCTCTGGGGATTGCATCCCAGATCTTCATCTGGGGCTGGAGGGCAAGCACTATGGAGGCAGCTGTCTCCTCAGCCCAGCCATGTCACTCCTGAACTCCTGCTCTCAGCAATGAGAGCACATGCTTGACTACCTCAGGATGTTTTGTGTGTCTCCCTCTGAAACAGCCAGTGCTGCTGCAACCAACAGCAAGCCCAGACCCAGCAAAGTCATTCCTCCATTGACAATGCTCTAAACATTACCTAAGTTATTTTTTTGTCATCTCTTTTATTACTGGATTTGCAAACTTGACATTGAATTTTCTTTAATCAATTAGTATCACTGAGCTTCCCTGTATTTAGCAACATATATATGTATAGAAGAAAAATTATTTCCCTGACTCATCTCTGGAGAAGTTCCCATAGTACTGAGCTTCTTGATGGGGGGGCTGATTTTTCATTTCTAAAAGCTGCAGAAGTTTTTGCTGGTATGTGATATTTTGGTAGACTGGGAAAGGATGTGTAATTTTTGGGGTTGTCATGTGCAGAGCCAGGAGTCGAACTCAATAATCCTTGTGGGTCCCTTCCAACTCAGGATATTCTATGATTCTAGAAATAAATGGCAAATGAGCCTTTTGGAAACTGTTTTACTTAAACATTTCATATTTTCCTTGACCTTGGTAGCTTTGGGACTATCACCAGTAATCCAGCAGCATTTAAGAACTCCCTACACCTGCAAAGTTGTAATCCGCTGACGCACGAGCAGAGATCACATCTTTGGAAGCCAACAAATTTCTAATGAATGATGGAATGTAACTGACTCATGGTCTCAGAGCTGGTCGTTTGGCCGGATTAATCCTCCAGACGTCTCTCGTGATGCCGCTAAGTAGCGCTCACGTCTAAGTGCAATTTCTCTCCCCAGCAGGCAGCGTTCGCACGCACACCTCTGCTTTTCCCTGGCTAAGGAGGTGCAAAGAGTGCATCTACTGCTCCATCTATTTAAAATGTCCAGAGCCTCCAAAATTCACATCATCCAAGCATATCCAGAACACTATGTGCCTCAAACCATACTAACCGTAGTGTATTTTCCCAGCTGGCAGAGAGAGGGGAAGGTTTCCTGGTGAGCTTTTCGGATCTTCTCAGTGAGATCATCTAACTCTGCTGTCATTTCATAGTTTTCTGTGGACTCCTGCTTTGAAGGTTCCTTCTTCTTTTTGTTCCTATCATTTCTGACAGCTGTAAGAAAAGCAGAGATACCGATCACATGGGGTTATTCAGATCAACCTATGTTGCTTCTGCTGCTCTATTTTTAAAAATGCTGTTACTTTAAACATACATTATTTTAGGTGAATATAAAAATGTTATATGCACAGAGAACAATACTTCCAGCTTACTTATTTAAAAATAATTTAAGAACTAAATGTAATGAGCCGTGATGAAACCAAACTTCCACAGGGGTTTGTTGTGGGTGTGCTATCACACTCCCATAGTATGTGCCTTCCAGGAAAGTCTACTACAACTTCATATGCACAGTGTCTTAGTAATTTTGTGCGGTGGGATTTTTTCACTGTAGCACTACAGCTGTGCATGGTAGATGGTGAAGTCCTCTACGGTGACGCAGTTGCTATTTTATTGGATGTGAACAACACTAAAAAAAGACAGCAACTGTCTTTCTTCTTAAGTACCTCAGCATGGAAGATAACACAGCCCCATACTAACACAAACTCCACCAAACAAAAGTTATTTAAAAGGAAAGTTAAATGTGAAAACAGTAAAAGAAAGAAGATGAAACACATAAACCCCAAGTTCTGAAGATCAAAGGAGAAGCACAAACACTTGAAAGAGTAAAAATGGCAGTGAAGCTATCTAAAGTTGCTTGCCATCTGCTTCTGCACTCAGATCAGCCTTCTACCTTCCCCCGGCCGTGGGGGATTACTGGAAATATGCATCGTGCGCACTCATGCTGTAATTGATTTCCCACATATTTGTGTTCTGTAATAAAATATGACAGCTGCTCCATCACCATGCTGCTCTTTGTTCTTTTAATGAAAATAGCTTAATTTTACAAAACGTGCCCAGGAGATAAGTCCATGTCCACAGTATTGCCAGTAATTGTGAATTTTATCAAGAGGCTTGCTGTTAGCTAAAGCTAACGTCTTAAGTGTAACCAGATGCATAAGGCTTTACAACAAAGCCAAGCAAAATCAATCCCTCTCCCCAAAGACTCCATGTCAATATTAAACACCCTGAAGACTAAATGTTACTGGATAAAGAAAACCAATCCTAACATTGTTAGTATTCAAAACCTCACGATATTTAAAACAAGGTCCTAAACTTGCAGGGTGCGGCTGGTGGGTTTGGCACATGTGAGCATGGCCAGGGATTCTGGATGGCCAAAGATCTGCTGATTCTTATTTGTACTGTCCTGCCCCACAAAGTGCATCTATCCATGCCATAGGGAGGGAAGCACAGAGCCACCTCCATGCCAGCTCTTTTTCCCTGTGGGTTCCCCAGGCCCATCTCCACATTTTCTGTGGTTGCTTCCTACATGCCAGTGAACCACAAATAATCACAAAGAGCAGAAAAAATAGTGAGCTGGGAAAGCATCAGTGTCAGGGGCATCTACAGAAATAACATATTGTGTGTAATAGAAAACGAGTAGAGATGTGGGGAATATTGTTTCTCCTTCACGAGGCCGTTAGGCACATAGTCCATGCAATGTATGGCTCTGGTTTTCTCACTAAAGGTCTGACTTTGCAACTGAGAGAACTCTGACACCAATCATTCACATTTTAAGCATGAACTTTACTTAACTGTGTGACAGACCCGCACTGAAGTCAGTCATATGCTTGGCTGGATCAGGGCTGGGATGCTGAGCCCCCCACTGGATTAAAGCCTAACCTTGAACACCATCAATTTTGCTGTTTGGAGAACACAGACTCAAAGGAGGCCAGCAAGAATGGACCAGAAAGGTTATTCCTTGAAAAAGGTACAATGCTACCAGTGTAGTCAGATTTAGGGGGATAGACTGGATCACCCCACTTCCTTTTACGAGTTTTCCCTTCAAGCAAATGCTGTGATTTTGTTTGCTGGACCCCAGGGCAGAGCACAAGTGCCACGTTTGGCACTGAAAAAACATCCAGGACCCAGAGGTACATCTTGAGTGCTGCCAACTGCCACTGCACTTCAGAAATAAATCCTAATCACTGCTGTACTTGGGAGATAAAAGAGTTCCCTAGAAAATTCTCAAAACTCCTATACAACCACAAAGAGCAATAAACCTTTGTCACAAAGCCCCACTTACTTATAGCTCTACAAGCTGATTGACTAATTTGCCAAGCAGGCAGCCTCAGCAACTACTTCCCTCCACAGCTTTGAACTCCTTGTGGAAGATGAACACATTATTTAGACCAGGCTTCAAAGCAGGTGCCAAGGGCTCCCAGAGACCAGGAGATAACTCTGGCAGGAACCCTGCCATGCTCCTTTGCTACCCCAGTACTGCTCCTTCTGCAGCTGTATCTGAAGTCCCTTTCCTTCCAAAGGCCACCACAGGGACAGCTGCTGATCAACTCTCACCACCAAATTGGCCCAGCTCTTTCCTCTTTGTTTTTTGGTGCAAATCAAAGGGGAGAAAGGGGAGAAGTAACGTATCCTGAAAACTAAAAAAAGTTTTTGTTCCTCATTACCTTTCTTGTATGATTCTGATAGCTTTTATAATAATGATAAACCAGAATAATATATATATTTTCTTGCTTTATTCATTAAGGCTGCATCAGACATGTCAGTGTTTCTATATTCTCTGTAAGATAATGGATTAAAGCGCTGACGTATAACACCCAAGCTCCAAAAATATAAAGCATTTCAATAACACTGAACTATTGGGCAGATTTAACTACAGCTATAATTCAACATGCAAAAAAAGAAGAGAGAGAGAAAGAGCGTAAGACAACACTATGTTTAAAAGAGTTAAATAAAAACATATAAACACACATTTACGCAGTAAATTTAAAAACCATCACTGGTCTGGAAACAGGAACTGTCACACCGCATGTGGGAAGGGTTTTGGATTACAGCTTATGCTTATATTACATAAATCACACCTTTTGGTATCTTGATCTTTACATGCATACGATCACATCAATCCCCAATGCAATTCCACTGCCTTTTAATGATGATATGCCAGTGATGAATCTGTGTCACAGTTAATGCTGCCGTAGAAAACTCAGGTTATGAATTTCATTACTTGTGCACTAAATTCTGACTTGATGGCTGCATTAGTTAGGAGCGCCCAAGAGGGGACAGTATGGAAGCTTTCTTGCCCTATAAGAACTCCTGGAAGTTAAAAAAACCTTAAAGAAAAATAAATAAGGTGGTGGTGTGTGGAAAGAGACTGCAAAAAGGTGTATCTTGATACGTGAGGAAGCCAGGTCTTGGCGCGTCTCAGAAGGCTGAGCGACACACGCCCACACCTGTGCACGTCTGCTTCAATCCATCTTCCTGTGACAGCTTCCCTGTCCCCTTGACATACACGCCAGGACTTGTGCTCCCACACCCAGAAACCTCCAGGCATCCACAGCAGGGTTTGCAAGCTGGCAAAGGTACTTTCTGTTGCCTTAAGAACCAGCCCCTACCTTCAAATGTTCAGCCTCCTCCCTGATGGCAGAGGGGCAGAACATCATCTCTTGTCCTGTTCAGTCTGTTCTCCTCACTCCAGGTTTGCCACTGTTTTTTCCTTAGCCTCAGATACACTTTCCCTCTTCTACTTGAAGAGATGGACAGGGCACAAAAGTTGCATGAGGGTCAGATATATTTTTCAAGGAAAGCAGGGTCTGCTGTAGATGGAACTAAGCATAGGGAAGACACAAACATCTTCTCTTGGAGAACCCCAGTGCTCTCATTTAATAACCATGCAGCAATTCTCCTGCCTGAGTGGGGTCATTTCAAGCATGTCCTAAAGCAGGGAATCATCCAGTCTTAAACATGAGCCCCTCAGGTCCACCAAACTTAGCCACTGCTTGGCCTAAGAACAGTCTGGGATCCAGCCCATGAGACTTAGTTTCAAGACAATCAGGTAAAATCATTGAATAGTGACTATTTGTACATCCCTTCGTCAAAGGTGGCACAAACATGTCCAAAGGAGAAGAACTTGGCACTCTCAATGCAATTTTTCCTATTACTTGCACAACCTGTGCTTCTCCAGATATCTAGAAAATACACAGACAGCTCCTTTCATGTATTATAATGCTTAATCAGCTTAAATTCACAATTTGAAATGCTATCACTGCAGTTTTGTCTCTCGGAGATCCCCGTGACCTTTGAAGAGCTCTGTGTACTAGTTAGCTGGTTTTGTTCCTGTAGCAACAACTACTAGTGCTTCCAGTCAGTTCGCATTCCTGTAAAACCACACTTCTCTTGTCCCCAAATATTTTGGAAGTTACTCGTTAAGCTAACAAACCTCAAAAGCACCATAAAGCACACAGAGCAAGTCAGTAATTGCACAGCGCTGGGCACAAGGTCAGTTTGCAAAAAGACTCCTTTTGTTTGTAAAACCCAATGAGAAGAGAAGTGGGAGGTGAACTGAGGTAGGAACACTGCAGACCTGCCAGTTCTTCCTTCTGGGCAGAGGCTTGCTGTCCCCGCCTGTCCTCCTGCTCCTTGGGAAGCCACCTGTCCCTGTGTGAACGCCAGGTAGCCTGGGCAGGCTGATGGTGCCACATGCGGCCGTGGGGCTGACGCTCAGCACTGCAGCCGGGAAATCCAGGAGCACCAAGATGTTTGTTAGGGTGGAAACCCACAAACCTTGCACAGCTCCTCCACACTCTTGCTTCTCCAACTCCAGAGGCAGCTCCTAAAACATTTCTAATTCCGGTAGAAGTTAGCAGCTGTGGACAATTTCAGTCAAGCATGCAAAACGCTTACCTACTGCCAGTGCCAGGTCTGCTCCATCAGGTTAAATGCCCAACATATACCACGCAGTACTCTTCAACAAACTGTGCTAATGGTATGGAATGGCAGTCCATAAGGATGTCTTTCCCAACAGCCACATTGGAAAATCTCAAACCAAGGGAGACTTAGCAACCCTGATGCTGCTGCTGCTGCTGAGCTAGGCTCTCTGACCCAATGGTCAAAAGCAGCACCCAGCTGTGCATCCCAGGCAGCTCCCAAGCCCGGGAACTGGTAGAAGAAAGCACAGAGATGAGGGAACTCAAGGAGGTTGAGTTTCCCGTCTCCAACATAAGTAAAGGAACAAAATAATCCTCTCGAAAGCAGCACAATCACACTTGACAAACTGACGAGCCATCAGCTCAGGATGGTGAGACTCCTGTTCATGTTAACAGCAGTGCAATTGCAAGCCAAACATACTAAAATATGCAGAACACCAGGTAGTTATAAATAGATTGGTTTCCTAGGTCGTGATTTCCAGATGAAATAATGTTTTCTTTTAGGCAAAACAGCTCAGTCTTAAAAAAAGCCAGGAAACTATTTTAAAACAAATTTCCATGCCGAAACTTGGCTTTGACATATGGAGAATGATGAGAGACAAAGCCCATTTCAAACACAAACCTCTCATTTCTAATGGACAAAGCCAATAACAAGTACACAATTGTGTAAGGGGCTTACACAACCAAAACACATTGAAACCTGCATGTTTTGTGGCTGATTCTGAGAAATCAACCATGTCAGCTGTTGGATAACAATCGCCAGAAGAAAACATCTCAAATTAAGTGAGATAGTATCTCTCTACAGACACATATCAAAATTAACAGGGAGCACAGAGAAACGATCATGGTAGACATTTCATAAGCACCTGGCACGCTATCATTTTTCCCCAGGCACAGAGCAAGCACATATATTACAGAATTCAAGCCCGCCCTGGGTTTCCTATTGAGAAATAACATTCAGCTATGGCAAACCCGCCCCGGCCAACACGCCAGAAACCTCAGTTCAACCACAGGGGAACACACCACAGATCCAGAGGACATCGTCCTGTTGCCTGCCTTCACGTACACTGGCCCTTCCAGCCACTTGTGGTATTTTTTCTTTTTTTTGAGGAAGGTGAATCTGAACTCTGCCTTGCAGCTTTGTATTATTCATTACATAATTGCTATGTTTTATTAGAAATATGATCTATTATAACCTTGAATATGGTAACTTAAATGACATTGAAAATTAGATTATTCTGATTATTAGAGAAGTGAGAAAGGTACTAAACATTTGTAAGGCTGATAATCAATCAGTGTATCCATGTGAGTGCAATAAAAATCAATCAGGAGCTAGTGCGTTTAAATCTAATTTTTTAAGCATGACATTTTCTTCTGAGTTTCTTTTTTAAATGTCACCCTCTTCTACAACAGTGATTGATTCTATCCCCAGGGATAGTTAACTCCAACTGTTTTATTCATTGCGCTGAGCTCTCGTATCCACAGTCTTTTCTAAATATCAAATTAATGACAACAATAATATTTTCATCAAAATGTGAAATTCAGAAATAGGCATTCATGGAATCAAAAACAGCAAGAAGTGTGGCAGTACATTTAAATTGCTTCAAATACCAGGGACCTTTTAACTAGCAGGCAGTGTACTTTATTTAACACAGAAAATGGTGGAATTTTGTGTCCCTCCCGTTCACTTTTTCCTCCCATAAAAGAGAAGGCCAAGGATTTGCTTGTTTAAAACATAATTCATTTAGAAATGTTTCAGCAGTGAACAATTAATCACTGGCTATAGGGAGTCTGTGAGTAATTACCTATGCCTTCAAAATAACCTTATTAGGCTATTGTAAGTATAGGGGAGACCTTTGATACCTATAGCCTAAGGGCCTCTATTTTTCCATTCATGCACAGGGGATTTATATGGTTATATCCTGACGAAAGCAACACATCCCCCCATTTATGTGTGAGGATAACTGCGGGGTTAATATATCAAGAGCTGAGTTATAAGAGCAGGTTTCATTATATGAATGAATGATACAAATGGATGCTCTACAGCTTTATTCAACCGGCGTGAAACTTCATCTGTGGTTTCAAGGATTCCCATCAGCCTGAACAATTTCATTTTTGACATGAAATTTGGCACCTGCTATTGTCACATCCCTGAAATATTAGTAAGTGGAATGAGCAAAAAAAGGAGTTCCTGGTCCTTTGAAAAAAAAAAAAAATACCATCTGAAATCAGACGTAGGACCAAAACTGAAAAGCCAATGCACAACAAGAGGCTGAGAAAAATACCCCTGGAAAATAGTTGAAAGGAGTGCCTTTGGCATTTTTTTTACCTATTTATTTTAAATTATTATTTATATTATTTCACTGTCTTTTTTAAAAAAAAAATTGTAATTTTCTTTTTTTTTTTTATTTTAAGACATCCAGAAGCAAAACCAGCAGCTATCATACTTGGGATACCTAGAACTGCCAATCCAAGACCCAAAACCACTGTGGACAGAAAACAAATGGTTCTACAGGCACATTTGTCTTGAATGTTGCAGAAGGACATGACCAAAAAAAAAAAGCAATCTAAAAAACGAAAACAAAAAACAAACAAACAAAAACAACAAACAAAAAAACCCCAAATTCACCAAAATTCCATAAGCTGTTTCCATAACACAAGTGTATGAATACACCACTAATGCCTACCTTTATATTTACTATACTATTTCAGGACTGGTTCAAGTTCTATAGAACATGCCAAAGAGAGTAACAACTACCCAAAGAACAAAAATCAGGACTCCAGAAATACAAATGGAATCCCCATACACACTCCCCAAACAGGCCCTAAGAACAAATGAGAAATGAAGAAGTTGCAAAAACAGAAAGACAGTGAACAAGTGGGGGGAAAAAACCAAACAAACCAACCAGAAGAAAATGTGTGCACGTGGGTGTGGGCAGGTAGAGGAGGAGAGGATGAGGAGCAGCTGAGCCAGAGGCAGGACACACAGGGCAAAGCATCTATACTGGGGGCTGAACTGAAACAGGACTACTTGGTCTCCCTTACCATCTCCCTACATACTGCAGTCAAAGTAGGTGGAGAGATGGGATTATACATTAAATGATGAACTGTTTAAATAGCATTTGCCCTGTGATTTCCATTTTCAAAGTGCTTTAATATCATCAACTAATTGATAGTGTGAAATAGGATAATCCACACGCTCTAAGCAGCTGATGCTTAAAGATCTATTGAAGGCTGTTAGCATTAACAATTGCAGGCAGAATAAATCACTAATATTTCCCATGAAGACACACCAACATATCTGCAATGGAAATAGCCTAGCCATACTCATTGATTTGGACAAAATTTACTCACTGGTATGTTTCCATCTGTATTTCACATAGACATCACCTCAAGTTACTTAATACAGCCAGAAATTCTCATATGTGAGACAGAGTATCTCCACAGGCAGGTCTTGCAATGTCCCTGCACATCTTGTGCAGCTGTTAAATTAAAATACACATGTCATTCCCTCCTCAATCCGGTCATGCCCCATCTCTCTCAGTATTCTGCATTAAATCAGTCACTTCCTTACTCTCAACATAAAACCTACAACTTTTATCAAGATCTACCATGCCACTTGCAACAGGTTTGCAAGTAATTGCACCACATGGTGGATATTGCCAGTCTTTCCCTTCCCTGTTCCGTGCAAGAATGGGAAGGAGCTTTGGGAATCAATCACTACATCTGGGGAGGTTTCCTAAATTTACAGGGCTTCTGCAGGTAACCTACTGTGAAGTGCCAGCCCATGGCAGAATCCCCATGAAAACGTAAACCCTCAGGGAAGAGAAGTCTTGTGCTTACTATCTACTGTTTTGGCTGCCGAGATCCCAGTGGATATACTGGTGACTTCTGTGGCAGACTAGATAAAATTGTGCGTGCAGCTGGTTAAACCAAAATACTCTGGGGAAATGGAGGACAGATTTTCTGCAATTGCAGTGTCTTAACACATTAGCTAAAAATACACAAGACCACAAACACAAAGTGATTATTCCTTCTCTTCCTTACAGCTAAAGTGACCAAATGTATATACAGCAGTTGAAAAACTCTTCTAAATACTCAGCCTGAAAATGAATTTCTATTAGGCGATAGTGCATTTCTTTTACCACAGCCTGGGCGAAGAAAAAAATCCCTAAATTTCAAACTCTGAACTTTCAGTCAGAAATTACTGAGAGGCCATTAAATCTGTCTCTTCTGATTTCAGCTGTTGAAGTGCCCTTTCAAGCTACCTTCTCAAAGCAACTGCCCTTTTGAGCTACAGTCTTGAGGCCTGGTACACTAACTCTTTATGGATAACCGATTATGAGTAAAAATATCCTGAATCTGACCTTTCTCTCCAGGGTCATCAAAAGGTAAATCAGTCTACTTATCTATAGATATTACATTAATTTCTCTTAGGAGACAGTCATGGTAGTATGATGCTTCACAACTGGGAGATGCTGGGGTTATCCAAAGTCCTCATTTCAATTTGCTGGGCATTATCCAGGACCACTGATGGCCAAGGAAGTGCATGGCTGTAAGCTAAGACCAGACACTGCAACCTATTCCTGCCCACTGCCTGCCTGTAGCACTTCACACTTCAACCTGCTGCAGCTATTTTATTTCTTATCCTAACACACACCAAGGAAAAGAATATGACTTGCTTTTTACTTAACTGGCAAGCTACCTAACATGACAAATTGCAACCTCTTTCCTGACAATGCCATTAACAGACTTCTTCCATAAAATAACTTTCCATAATAACCATATTCATCCAATGTAATGAATGAGTCTGAGCTACAGGACAAATTCTGATCGTGCATGATAAAACTGACTTTATGGGACAGAAAATGGAAAGGCTACCAAAAAAAGGAGGTGAGCTGGAAGACCCCTTCCCTTTGCTTGCACATGGACACTCAGGACTAAGGACAATGGCTCCCCAGAAGGAAGAGCAGAAGTTCAGGAGCAATACCAGACAGCATGTCACTGCATTTCTCCCTTTTAT
Organism: Corvus brachyrhynchos; assembly: GCF_000691975.1. Classification (NCBI taxonomy): domain Eukaryota; kingdom Metazoa; phylum Chordata; class Aves; order Passeriformes; family Corvidae; genus Corvus; species Corvus brachyrhynchos. The sequence continues at coordinate 2,601,146 of NW_008237681.1, forward strand.
TATGGGTGGTTTCATGCAGTGAACACAGTCTGCCTTTCCCCAAACAGGGTTTGCTCCTACATTATTCACCAGAATTAAAAATAGCAGCCCCAACTTATCCCCACTGCTGTTTTTGTCTTGCAGCGGCGCTACTCCACTGATCGCAGCAGAGTCCTATTAGTGCGAAACTACAGTAGCGTAGTGGGAGATCAGGTCTAATATCTGTATCTGCAGATGGATAACACTGCATTCATACCTAAGTTTCATTTCTTTGTTTTGCCCCCAAGGCTGAATTTCACATTTGTACCTCCTGGTGGCTTGTGCAATTGTGTAAAGGTGCATCTAGAGAGAGAGCTGCCAACTGACAACACGTCTGAAGAGGCTTTGCGTGCGCGGGCGCTTCATCAGGCGCAGAGAACACATCGCCTCCCACAACCGTAAATTGAGCTCATGAAGGTGCAGGAACAGTTGTTCCCGGCATGTTTTAAGAAAGGGAGCTGCAGTCTTGAATCGCAGCGCTTGCCTGCGTTACAGCCTCAGCAGCTTGCAGCCCTGGCCTCCCACTAGGCCAGGGACAATAAAAGCAAAGAAATAGCTCAGAATCTATTTACCTCTTCCTCCAAAGCGAATGTGGAAAACACGCCATTATGAACTTACATACATTCCTTCCTAAATGCAAACGCTTGTTCATACTCCTCCTACTAAAACAAAATAAAATAGAATTGCAATTGGGAGGTTATTTCCTTTTCTCAAGGTGCCAAGATTGACTCCCAAAGTGGAGGGCAGGGGGGACAGAGTGTGCACCCCACACGCATGCTCAGCCTCCCTGCTCGGGCTTTCCCTCCTGGCTGGCTGAAGCAGCAAGAGAAAGGAAGAACTGTATCACTTAGCCAGGTGGACCTAGAAGCACTGTTAGATCAGACAGAAAAAATTGCCTGTTTAAGCCTCACACTGATGCACAGTCCAATACAGCTGGTGGGCACACATCTGCACTGGCCAGGGGGCTTGGACTGCAGGTGGGTTTGATTTTTTAAAGAACAGTGCCTGTTGTTAAAGCTGTTTTGCCATAATACTACCAAAAAAGCTTCATCAAAGGGGAAAATAACATGCCCAAACAATACTGTTGCATCTCACTGCATTTTAGTGTGTTGTTTACATCCTCTCCCTTTCCAAAAGCCGAGCAGCTGGAATAAACAATCTGCAGATTTGTTGTTGGGGTGGGGCATTTTTTTTTGAAGATTACATAGTCCTGTTTTCACCAATTGTAACCTAAAGAGAAAGTAAGGAGTGAGGTCAGGGGACTTCTTTTTCTTTCCATCTCAGGATTTCAGGAAAGCCACAGCAAGCCAGCCAGCAGGCTCTGGGAAAGCCCTGCTGAGGCTGGCTGCTGCTGCTGGGAAAGAAGTCTATTCACTTTCAGCTTTAGCATCTCACTGCCCACCCCGAAGTGCTACACCTGCCAGCTGAAGCACTTGAAAGGCCTTTGCCTCCCAGGCTTTTCTTCGGATCCCTTTCTGCCCATGCATGGCATAACTCAGCTCTGAGCTCCAGCCAGGCTTAATGGGCAGCAGCTGAAGCCTCAGCTCACTTCTGGGATCCCTGTGCCTGGGACAGCAGCAGGCTTTAATGCCACTCTTCAAAGCAAAAGGTGCCTTGGGAAACAAAGGCTCTTGCTTTTTCCTTTAATAAATACTTCTCCAGCCATAATTCACATGCAGAAATACTGCTTCTCACCTATTAATGCAGGCTCTCTGGACATCTGTATTCCTACTTCGTGTAAAGGCAAAAGCATCATGGCATTACGGGGTCGAATTCCCTTAACACACCTGCAGCAACCTCAGCTGTTTCCACACTCACGTTATGACATGAATCACTCCCCACAAGCCTGCACCTAATTATCAGACTGTCTATTTTGATATATTTTATCTTTCATGTACAATGCCAAAGAAGTTCTTTAAAATACATTCCAAATATTCTTTCATTAAAAAAAAAAGCTTTCTTGTCTGGGACTGAAGGAGTAAGTGGACCAGATTACTTAAAAAAGAAGTCGTGCTAGTAACTACACAACTGGCTCAAAGAGCTTAATTCTGTCAGTCAGGGTCAAGCAGAACCAAATCCTGATTTCTCCATAAGGTCTTTTAAATATCCCCAGTAAAGCCAGCACATAACCTTTTTACATTAAGTGCTTTCACAGCACACCAGACCAGCCTGATGTAGTGATCACACAAGAAGTAAAGCTGACAGACACTTGTTTCCAGGAAATAGAAAGATACTAAGAAAAGCAGCCTTTTTATTTTTGATTTGAAATCAAAGTGATTATTGAGGGCACTGCAACTTCCAGGGCAAGACTTAGTGCACACAAGGGAGCTCATTTTGAGAAGACAAACAGGCAGCAGGTCAACACAGAGTTAACTCAATAAAATAATAATTTCTACTTGGATAAACTGACCTAGTTTTCCCAGACTTCTCCATGAAAACAAAGGATGCAACTTGGACATGAGATGATGTCTGAAAGGGAAGCCAAGGGCTGGGCAAGGAGACTGAATTCAACACACAGCTGGTCCTTAACTTAATGAGGGTGGTGGGCCCCAGTTAGCAGTAGAAGTAACTACCCAGCCAGGATCATCTGGCATTACAGGTGGCTGCTACCCCCATCTTATCTCAGTGATGCTGATGACAAATCTCTCACGTCTGTCACCAGTGTGGGATTGGGCCCTGAACTCATTGTACACAGGTTGGGTGACTGCTTCCAGCTAGGATGGTCTTCTCCAAGACAGTGGCAAGTGCAAGATGAAAGATGTACTAACAGAACGCTTTCTATGAGGTGCTCAGGATATTGTTCTAGGGCTACAACCCCCATGGGAAGCATGGGCTAAAAACTCAAGATTTCCAAAAGCATAGGTTTATTCAGTTCCTAAAAGAGCTGATGAACATCCACCTGCCTAGGCAGCTGCAGGACTGCCCCAGAGCATCAGGCTGCATGGCACGCACAGCACAGCCAAGTCCTCCAGGGCCTGGGATGCACAACATGGAGGACAGGAACAGACAAGGCTCCTTCCCGGACCCCCTTGTAACTCATCCCGAAATTCTGCAAATCTGAACACAACAGACAACTCTTTATTTTGGGATTCAACCCAATGTTATTTTCAGCAAAGCTTTGTTGTGCTGGAACACCTCCAACCAGCTCAAGTTAAACAATTTGCCCAGAGAAAATGTTCAATGAAGGGGAAACATAAAAGTATGCACAGAAAGAGGCCTGAGTCCCCCTCTTTTCTAATCCATCACACAGCATTAGGGATTAAATACTCATTAAAAACATATATAATAAACCATTAAGACAGGATATCTAGTGATTCCTCTTAATTGCCTCATTTTTCCCACACCCTGGTTTCTAGGGAATATTTTTAAATATTCCTCCTCTATTAGTGCAAGGCCCCTTTATCAGAGGGTTACCTCCCTGCCTCCCTCCCCCAGCCAAGAAAGAAGACCCCAAACCTCATGGGGTTTATACTGCATACCCTCTGAGAGGCAGATGATATGTCTGTTTATGTATGTTCACACCTAACAGTGTCAAAATTCAGGTAGGAAAAATGTTCCTAATAAACATGTGAAATAGCTGTAGCTGACTTAGAAAACAACAGGAAAAGTTGCCAAGAAAAGGCTTTGACTCTCTTTTGAGGACAAACAGGATTTAAGCCTTCTTCAGAATTAAAGGAATAAAATATTTACGCTTATTCTCCTCTGGCCCTGTTTACTTTTCCTTGTGTTATGAGTGAGGTTTGAATATAATAGGGTTTCTTTTTCTTAGTAACAACTATCCTCTTGCTTTTATTTGGTTTTGGGGTTTTTTTAAATTATGATTATTTTCATTCCTTTTCCTTTTAAAATTATTTTCTGGATGTTCTGATTTAATAGCAATGTTCAACTGAAGAGGCATCCACAGAAGGGGGGAAGAAAAAAACTTGCACTGAGCTTCTCTTCCAAATTACTGAAAGGGCAAATCAAACATCTTGCTTGTAAAAAAGTGCTGTCAAAAGGCTCTTATGAACTAACGGTCACTTGTTCCAGGGATCTGGATCACGCAGGTTTGATCCTGAAGCTACTCAATGGGATAACCAGATGGTGCAGCACAGTACAACGTGGACTACAAGACCAAACACACACTGAGCTCTGGACTTCTTCACCGATCTTCACAAGACCTAATTGGAAACACAAGAGCTCCCTGCCCAAAAGAGGCAGACTGGTACTGTCAGGTGACAGTACCACTGCTCCCTAACCTAATGCTTCATCTTCCAGCATCAACAACTTTCCTGTATCAGAAAAAAAAGCTCCTTGATGAAATTTCAGATGTGACACTTTTTTGAGTGGCTTTTCCCAGCCCTTTCCCCCTTTTTTTTGATTTTTGTGTCTCCACTAAAATCTAAACATACCAAGTCACAGGTCACCTAGAAGAAGTCTGTGGCAAGAAAAACATGGAAAAGGGAGTCCTTGCATTAAGCAGCAGCTCACACAGCTACACTGCAGTGAGGGATGCTGAACATGTGAGGTGCAGCAGTTCAGCACATTAGGATATTCACTTACTGCTGATTTGTCCCCCTGGGCTGATGCCTCCTCTACTGGCATCTCCAGCTTACAAAATGGCTAAAACCTGTGCAATGCCACAATCAGCCTTCTTGATATATAGAACAAACTCTTATGTGTTAGCTAACATCTTATACTTAACTTTAAAAACTATAAAAAATAGATCTCAGTCTTTGCCACTGGAACATTCTCTAGAAGTACACAGTATATTAAATCACTGCACTTCATAAGAGTATATGTAACTTGTGGATTCTTTGAAATGCAAAACTCCCCATAAACTCCAGGACTTCCTGGCAATTTCCATTTTTTTCTGCCTCTCTTACATTGTATTACTATTTCCATGATGCAAAATGTAATCAGCTAGTTGGGAGTTAAAAACAAGGAGAGATGGGAAGAAGCAAAGGTTTTGCAGCAGCACCCATTGCACCAGGGCTGACTGACAGCAGAAAACCTGTTAATGATGGAAACAGGAGGAGACAGAGCAGGTGAAAACAGAGTCCCTGGATCGACCGGTGTGTCAAGGAATGATGTCCTCTCCTGCTCCTTCAACCGTGCAGTGATGCCTTCACCAAAACCACTTGCCAAGGGAATAGAGCCCAGCTCTCTGCCAGGGACCTGGCACCCCTCAACCATCTGACAAATTGTGTGTGTGCTCACTGCTGAAGGAGTGAGGTGGTCTACAGCATTTCTAAAATGCTTTCCTTTATCACCCAGTATCATTCAATTTAGTATACTAAATTGAATGATTAAGTGATGGATTAATCCATCACATGGATTAAGTGATGTTTTAATCCATCCTGACTGCTAAGTTTTCCTATTTAATTTAAGGCATTTTTTTCCCAAGCTCTCAAGTTTTATGGTAAAGAGTTTCCCAGGTTCAAATACATCAAGTTCTGCCTGACGGTGGAGCACTGACCTCCTTAACATGGGAAATAACAAGCTAAAGTGCAAAATGCACAACACTATCTGCCAGTAATCCTTCTTCCCCCAAGTTTAAAGACAACAAATGTTTAAAAATATAATGCATTGAAAATGATACAAATGTAATATGATTTGTTAGTCTCTTATTTTCAATGGTTTGTAAAGTCGTCCCTCAGAGGATTGGACTTAAATCATTCATTAACTTGAAGCTGATTACTTTGTCCTGCAAAGGGGGAAGAACATGGATTTCTCAGATGTAACCCAATTTCCTAACAGAAACAAAAACAACCTCACGAAATTCAGTTACCAAAACAATCTATCATACCCTAAGCAGAAGTGTAAATAAATTAAATTACAAAATTAGCTCCTTCAAAGTCTAACTTTACAGAGAGTTTTAAAATTAACATTTCACTTGCTTCGAAGTTTGAAAAAAGAAAGAAAGAAAGAAAGAAAAGTAGGTCAGCATGTTTCCCCAGCATGTCTTTCTGACTCCATTAAAACTGTCTGTCAGATGACTAACCATGCCTGTAATCCAACTAAAAGCATGTTTGCTTTCTGTTGCACTTTTTGCCAGGGGAAAGGAAGAATTCCACTTAGCTTTAACTCTGAAATTCAGGTAAATGTCTCCGAAGTCAGACAATTTCCTCACATTTACTTACCAAATCTGTTTACATCAACAACAAGCAACTGGTTATGGATGCATGGCACTGAGAAACGATCCCACAGCTCATTAAATGCCAATCAGCCACAGGCACCGCCTGTAGGGCTTTAAGCTACAACTTGTAGAAGTCAGGTTTCAGAGCTGTTGTCTGATTGACAGACTTTTCATGAGACCTAGATTTAAACATTTAAGAGCTTTCAGAAACAGGCTAGCATGCAAACAAGTACTAGAGTAAAATAAGATGGGGCAAAACCATTTCTGTTCATTTTGGGCTAGAGAACATTAAAAATTCTAACGCCTTATGATCTTTCTTTTTCCTTTTATAGAATTGGCAGCTGAGTGTTATTTAAGTTTGGATGGAAAGGGTGTTATTTCTACTGCTTGTACACCATCTACTTTAAAAAATCCTTTACACTTTCCACATGAGCGCTGAAGAACTGGAGATTAACTGTTCTGATGTATTTTAAAATGAGCATGTGATACAAAGTCAAACTAAAAACAAATTGAGGCTATTTTTAGAGCACAGTCCTAGGGCCAGTATCCCAGCAGGAGGAGCTGCAACGTGTCAGCCGGCTTATCGCAGGCACGGCAACGGAAAACTCCCCCTGCTCCAACAATTCAATCCAGTGGATGAAAGCAAGCCATGAGAGCCTGACAGCAGCAGAGGGAAACCCATGGCCTCATCTACTTATGGAGAGATCTCCCTAAACTGTCTTTGAATGCTTACTGGTTTCCAAGCGCCTGCTTTCCGTCTTCCACACCATCAGCACAGGAGCCACTCTCTGCAGAGAGGCCAGTGTGAGCTTTGCTTCTTTGCCTTTTGCAGAAGCACCTACCCCATGCAAGACCATCTCCAGTAAAGAGATCACCAGGAAAACAAAGCTTTGCAGATATAAACCAGCAGGAGGACAGACACATGTTTCTTGAGGGGAAGGACCAAACAAGCCTCTCCTTTGATAGAGAGTCCTTCAGGAACATTTGGGTTGCTGCAGTTCAGACTTCCCAGAACTCTTGGGAACAATTTACTGCATTTCTCATGAACCTTGGCTACTGTAGATAACATTTTCAGGTTGGCCTGACAACCAAATAAGCCATGTTTAGCTTCAAGGCCCAGAACACTGGCAATTTGCTCGTTCCCAGACTGGTATTTATCTCACTGACATTTCTCCGTCTTTCGGCTTCAACATCCCAAAACACAAAAAAAAAAATTAAGGAAAAAAAAAAGAGCATCTGAAGGGAGAAAAAAGATCACAAAGAAATCACAAGGTGCCAGTATAGAAAGCACAAGCCACATGGCACAACGGCAATTAGAAAGAGAGATGCAAAGATGCCCCAAGTCCCTGAACAAGAAATGATCCGAATGAGGAACACGAAGCAGTGAACTGAGTGCATAAAGGAAGAATGGAAGCTCTGAAACAAAGCTTTTGAGGTCATGGGATTGGGGTCTTAGCAGTTATGTCCGCATGACAAAGCAAACGTGGCCTCAGCATCGTTCTTAGGAGTGCAGGGACTGGGTAGGAATTGGCTACCTCCAGATTTCCCATCTGCTCCTACAGCAGCATCACCCGGCACAGGACAAGGCAGAAAGGATAACCCAGGGTTTTCCTTGCCATGAAAGCAGCTGGGATACTAAACTCAAGAAGAGGTAAAGACGACCTGCAATGGCAACGTAAAGGCACAGGGCCAGTGTCTTTACATGAACAATTCAGAATAATGGTATAAACCAAAGTGGGGGATGAGAAATAACAGAAAAAGGCCAGGGAAAGAACAAGATCTATGCTGAGAAATGATTTTACAAGAGATATATGCCCAAAATACCTTTTACTGGGAAACTGACAGAAGAAAGCATCTGATGATCCCTAAAACACCCCAAAGGTGTAAAATGAAAAATATGAAAAGTTAGACCTGTATCAATGCCAACTGTTCTCAAGGAAGAGCCTAATCTCCAGAGAAGGATCTCCACAGAAGGTGGCACACGGCAGGACTGCCACAGAAACCCGAGCTGCAAGCACCAACAGACACACCATAGGCTCTGACAACATGTTCTCCCTTAAAATAAGGATGGGTTCAATAAGGTCTGAGGACTTTGCTAGAGCACTGAACAGTAGCAAGCACTTCTCTGGAGTGTGCTGCAGGTCTAAGCAGAAATTAGATGGTGTGTGCATTACACTTTTCCCCGGCTCTAGTCATCTGAAGTTTCACCTGTAATGAAAGAAAAGTTACTTCTACAAGGGCTCCGTGCCACTCAGCTCAATATCTTCCACAAGATTGAGAACCATTCAGAAAGTCCTTTCCTAAAGCACATCTCTTTCAGAGCATGGCTGGGTACTGCAGTACAAATGATTAGCATAATAACTTTAGAAGTGTCACAAATTTAATAAAACACCTTGTTGAGCAAAAACGTAAGAAAGGCACACATTTACAGTTGTCAAAGACTGGGATTGATGGATGCAGACAAAGGCTGCAGAGAGCACACGAGCCCTGGTAACTTCTGCCAGGATCTGTGTTGTCATAGAGACAGCAGAGAGTGTTGAAAAGTTCACCACGGTAGCTGTACCTTAGCGAATAAGTCTTAATGTAACTTCCAGCTGAGGACATGTAATCAATCTCTGTATGAGCTTATTGAAGGAATTCCCTTTATGCTTACTCAGTCCTCAAGAGCCCAAAATGAGGGAAAATATTTTAAAATATATATTTTACTACTTTTAAATACAAGCCAAGCGCTTCTTTTGGATTGGGAGAGTAGAAGTGGTAGTGGCAGGAAGATAACTGTTTCTTTTGAAAAAGAAATTATGTAAAACATGAAAAGCTTCATAAAGATATTCAATTTAAAAGACCCCAAAAACTAACACCAACCAAAAGAAAAAGCATGGAAATAATAATTCTAGAGCAGCCTGGCAAGTTTGCCCACATGCAACAGTGTCTCCCCCTTTCCCCAGACATTTTCCGTACGAAGGTGAGATGCCCTGGCATCTCACCGCTGCTTTTCTCCTGATGGGTTCAATCACCTCATCCTCTTTTACACTGCAAAACATAGGACTTTCCCTGTTCTCTCCTCCCTCTCCAGTGGCATTTGACCCCTGGTTTACCTTCCTCAGGGCAGCGGCACCCCATGACCTTTCTCAGGTCCCTGCTTCAGGCTGTCCCACCACTTGGGAGGTATGGGACACTGCAGCCTGCAACAAGCAGCACAGAAACAGTGCCAGGGGTTGTTTATTGGCTGAGGTCTTCGATTCTTAGCTTACACAATTACAGGGTTTCTATGCAAGGAAGAGGGGAAAAAAAATTAGCAGCACTAGCATGTTGCAGTTTAAAGTTACAGCTATTTGCATAATGCCTGAAAGGCAAGGAATAGAAGGAAAAGAGAACCTTAGGATGCTATTCTTACTTTTCCCTAACATTTTAGGATACAAAGATCAGTCTAATTACCAGACAGTCTTGAGTTGAGCAGGGTTCACTAATCACACTTGGCTTGAGGAATTAGGAGAGAATTTACTTAGCTGAATCATGAAAGGTGCCAATAAATTGTTCAGCTGGAGAGTTAACATAATAAAAAAAATCATTTTTTATGTTATTTTCTTTAGCAGTTTATTAATTGCTGCCTGAAATACTTTTCTGAAACACAACGAGCTGCAAATGAATTCATGGGCTATTAATCTGCCGTACATGGCACTGGAGGGAAAGCTCATTAGGTGAGTTGATGCAATTACTGCTATTACATAACCATCTTCACAGAACATAGAGTAAATTATGGATAATAACATTCAATCTAAGTTGCTCCTTTAAACATTAAAGCTGGCAAGTGAAAGCTATGCAAAATCAAGGGTAAAGGCTAAAACACAGAAGAGGCAGACCTCAAAAGGAGAAAGGAAAAGCAGATCTGGTTCTTTGAAGACAAAAAACAACGTGAAAAGCAAGAGATGTTTGTTTAACCATGGGAAACAATGCACAACAAGTAGAACCCAGTTCTCTACAAGAGAATTTTAATTGTATGTAGATCATTTTCAGCCACCCAGCATAACAAAGTGTGCATTATCTCTGGCAGAGCACAGGCTGACACTAGAGCACTGTGGGTTTTGTTACAGGAAGACCCTTCCCTATCAGCTTTGCTCTCATATTAAAAAAACTCCCCATCGGTGACATTGAGAGTTTGGCATTAACTTTTAGAAGTTCCCAATCTGTCAGCCCGAAAAAAATAAATACAAGCTTTCCTATCTGATCAGCAACTGAAAAAGATCTCCAAAACAATCCATCCTTAAAAAACCAAATGAAAAATATGTGATCTCTTTGGCTTGGGCATAGCTTCCCCACTATCTATATTCTCCAATTCTTAATTTAATTAGTATTTTCACAGTTTACATCTTTCTACTTTCAAAGCACTTACAATACAAGATCTCCCAGCCCCTGTGAAAAGACATAATTTTCATCTCTCAAGATAGGAAAGACAGAACAATCAGCTTGTAGGGTTTAGAGAGAGGAATTAGTCCCAGAACAGAATTCAGGGGTTTGTGATTTCCACTCTGATATTTAGCTCCTGCCTCTTGAGAGAGCAAGTTAACAGGCAAGGCAACGACTCTGGAATTTTTGAAAAAGCCCCCAGCCACTGTGTGGTATTTAGGCATCCAGTTAAAAATCTAGCCTGTAGCAACGCAGAAACAATTCCTAAATCCAGTGCTTCCTGCTGGCTAAAAATAATAAAATAACCCCAGCTCAGTTCTGACTAACATCTAAATAAAGATTCCATGCATTCTAATTAATTCACTTTAAAATTACATCAGTGGAATCTGCATGAACTTCTCAAATGCAGCTATGCAGACTAGCCCTCCACTTAGCCACTCCTTGCAGATGGAATCATGCTTCATTAAGGAGTCTGAAAAAAATTAAAGAGAAATAATAAATACAAACATGACAGTTCCTCAAGTTGATATTTCCTGCTTGCCAATTTCAACCAGAATGAAAATAAGTAAATCCATTCATTCTATTGTTCAGTAGCAGAGTGTAATCATATGTTCCAAGACGCATGAACATTTAAATATTATAAGACTCAACTCTGTGACAAAGAGAAACAGACATTACTGTGTGAGTTAAAAAAAAACCCCAACAAATACAGAGCACAGAAATCAGATTCTCTCCTCTTCATGATAATTTCCCTGCATTCCCTCCCTTCCTTCTTCCCTCCCTCCTGAGAGGTTGGTTAATTGTAAGCAGATTTACAAATCTGAACATTGCTTCAGTGCACTGAAGTAATCTGGAACAAATCTGTGCATTTATAAACATAGTTTTGCTCTATTAGAGCTCACTGCAGATGAGGTTTATGCCAGTATAAAGAGAGCTCCTCGGCATCACACCCTGGTATGTGGGCTGGGTTGTGTCTGAGGGGACCCCAAAGACCATTAAGTACAGTGACAGTCCCTGCAGCCTGCACAGTTTATGAAAAAGGATGGAAATTGAAGAGCTGCTGGGCTAAGCTGGGCAGTTGTGGCAGAAGGGAGCTCCATTTTCTTCCCCCTTACACCTTACAAAAAATCCAGTCTAGGTTCTCTTTCTGAGCAGGCTTCACCTTTCAAAGTGACCGTTGCAGCATCCTGCTTGAAAGAGTCCATTCTTGTCCAAGAGTTTTGCCCAGCTTCCTGTGTGCTCCCTTAATTGCAGGAGGCAGTGCAGTACGTATGACCCCTCACCAGCTCCAGAGCACCGAGGCCCCACAGCCAGGCAACAGCGAGCTGCTTGGTGACACCTGGGGTCACGCTGAGGATGGGGCTTCAACAGCAGCGTAGAGATCACGTAATAGAAGGGCAAAGGTTAGTTTCCTAAGGCTCTCCATCACATAATAAGCCACTGTTAGCCTTAGTAGCCTTCTCACTTCAGCAGCAGCAGCAAAAGAATCATGTGTGATCACCATTTGTCTCTACATGGTAATTAAAAAAACCAAAGACCGGGAGGCTACGAAGGACAGAAGTCGTTTGGAGTGGGGTCCAGAGCCTCAGCTGCACCTACAGTCCCCTAAGAGCCCTACATGAGCTGAGGTGGGATGGCCATACAACAATCCCCAAACCTGATGCAGTGCTGGTGGAGGGACTGGCTCCAGGCCCTGAACTGGGAGCTGCAGCTCAGGTTTCAGGGACAGAGCTCTGGAGTTTCGGAAGGAAGGGTATCTGATTAAAGACAGCAGGGCTTTATTTCAAGCTGTGTTTTGTCCTGCTGTAGGATGATAAGGCAGTCATCACTAAGTCCCCTCACACTCTTTGTCTTGCCTATCTGGAGCACAAACTTTTTGCAACGGGGACTACACAATGAAAGACGGTCCCTACACTAGTGGGATCCAGTTTCAGCGGGTCTTGCAGATATTATCACAAGGCAAATAGCTCCACTCCTGCCCTGGAGGTAGTGTAGTTATTGACCTCTCTTGATCAGATCAGGGGAGTAAAATGGGGTCGAAGATAGCCTTTTTCCCCCTACATGAACAAAACAACCTATAAAGAAATGCAAATTCAGTGCATTCCTTCATCATCTCACTTCATTCTCTGAAACAAGATAAAAGCATACAAGAAATGTTCAGTATCTCTTCTCTTTCAAACACTGCACCCCCATTCTCAAACCCCTACTTATCACACTGGCTATGCACCCAGTTCCCATCTCTCCTCTGATGTTTGTGAGGAATGCTCATTAAGCTCAGAGGGAGCCACATATGCAGGTACTTTTGCATGCCCTTTAAAGGCAGAACAAATAAACACAGGACTGTAGCTTTTAAGCACAGATTACTCTGTATACTGAAAATCAGCATCTACTCCTCCTTAGCTCCTGGGAACAGACCTCGAGGTTCCTATCTGCAGGTGCCACCACGATTACTTTCCCCACTTGGGACTGGTTTGAGCATTGTAGGCTTGTTTCCCTGTGAGATTTCTCTGATACTTTTTTCTGTCCTTTGTTCATGGCTTTCATGTTACAAGGTAATAGAACTGTAAGAAGACAAAAAAATAAAATGTGAATAATGCACTGGGGTAAAAAGAAAAACCTCCATCTGGTAAGAAAAAGCCGAATGACAGATGTGCCTTTGTTTACATAAACTTCTAAAGAAATTGAGTTGAAACCTAGAGATACGTATGAAAGAAGGTCCGATAAGAAAATAGTTTCTCAAATCTCTTAAGAGATGAAAAGCTCTTGTTTAAGAAGGGATAACACAGAATCACTTCAGACTTAGTTCTTAAACCCAGAAGACAAGACACACTGCATTCAAACTGATGACATTTAAAATAATTTCTCTGTTGCTTTGCAAATGCCTTCTACAGAAATGCAGCCAGAGGACATCCCTCACTTCTCTCCAGGATCCTCTGTTCCCCCTCCAACCTGTTATCCCCTTTTTGGTGCCTGTAGAATTTTGAGATAAAGGCAACTGCCAAAGGGCAATTTCACTCAGTTCACCTCAGGGAACAGGCAGAGCAGAACCTGAATTCCTGCTAGGCAGTAAGCTTTTATAGTTTATCCAAAATAACTTTGGTTAACATGTTAGAAATACTGCTGGTACTTCCAAAACCTACTCCAATGTGACGTTACAGCATTTAATAAGATTACTATTTCACGTCAGCAATAAAGTTCTTAGGAACTCAAGACCAACAAGCCCTCAGGTGAGAAAAGTGCTCTTTTTTCTCTTCCAAATTGCATCATACTGTTTTTATCAAAGAAAAAAAAAGCTTCATGTGCACAGGTAGATATGCAGTGAAACAGCTATCAATAAAATCCTCCTCATTCAATCTTACATCTTCGCATTTAGCCCACCTTCTCCTTTACTTCCATCATGGTCTCCACTCCAGCAGATCTATATCTAAGTATAGATAAGTGCATTTCAGGCACACAAGAAAACTAGAAAACCCAACAAGGACAGTGAAATAACTGAAATCCTAAGACCTCCTCCCCCAGTAGCCTGAAATTTTCCAATAACCACAACTTCACATTTCCATGAAAAGGAGCTGGAAACACAGCACAATGGTCCTAAGGATGGATCTAAATGAGGAGGGACAAATATGACTTTAGGACCTCTTTAGCTCCTGACCAAGTACAGAGAAGGGAACTACTGGGATGTCCCACATAGTTCAGGGATGTAAAATGCTGAAGATGAAAACCAGTTTAAATCACAGTTCAGACATAAATGCTTCAGCATTGTAAATTTTTCTTTTCCTGTGATCTTAAAATCTCTCCAAGAAACTCCTGTGGGTGAATTAAAGTTAAGAACTGGTGTTGGGCAATATTCCCTCTTCTCTTATGCACACACTGCAAATTTCTGTAGTGTTTATTACTTGAATTGACCTACTGACACCAGGAACATTGCTGATAGAAGTAAAACCCCTCAACAATCGAACAGATCACTATGCCAAGGACTTTTCTGCTACTGCAATCAATCCAATCAAAAAAGAGAAAGTTTTAGAAGCATTACCCCATGGGATCTGAGAAAGGCTTTTTAAGCTATATTTTCAGGCTTGATGGGGATATCAATAAACTGGAAAAAAGAGAATATCACATATTTCTACATAAATATTTTCAAATGTTAACTTAAAGGGCAAACCAGAAATTTCTAGAAAAGAAGGGAGATGAAAATCCTTCGGGGTTTTGGTGTGCTTGGCAGCACTTTTGCAGTCAGGTTTACTGGCTTTGCAGGTTTAGAGAATAGCATCTGGCAGCTCATTTCACCTTTCAGAGAGGGTCCAGGCAGTAAGAACACACAGCTTTTAGGGTGCAGAGTTAAGGACTCAGAAGTCTGCAAATTACAGGTCTAAAGTGGTGTACCAAATTCATACTCCTTTCCGTCCATATGAATGCAGATACTGGCTTCAATCACATAATTGCATAAGAATTTTTTCCCTGAGGATTGCCACATATATGGAGGATATGACAAACAATAAATTGTTTCTGAGACAACTTACATTCTTTGGACATTCCCACTTCAAAGCACTTCTGTAGTCTGCAGTACTGGCAGCGATTTCTGGTAACTTTATTGATAACACAGTTTTTATCTCTGTGACATGTGTAAACCATGTTCTTCTGGATACTCCTGCGGAAAAAGCCCTGTAATCAAGAAAAAAAGAAATCAAGTAAGCTTCTGAGCTTTCCATAAAGCTTAGAGACAGGCACAAATGTTGCTTTAAAATAACAAAATAAATTCAAAGTTATGGCTGGAGTATGGCATCCTTAAAGACTCAATCTTACTATAATTTAGTGCTGTTTCTTGCAACATAAGACTCATCTCTTAAATAAAAAATAATTATCTAATGCAACCTAAGGCCAAAATAAACAAAGTTAGAACTAGTAAGAGCATTCAGGAAATTAAGTCCTAGATTTTACAAAATGCTCAAATAAAAATGGTTTGAGCTTATGAATGTAAATAATGAGTTGGGTAAACAACAGCCTTCCTAACAGATCCACTTGGAAGTCAGACACTCATCCAATAACAAACAGACTCTCTCAGCCTGAAGGTCCCATCTATTTTTGTTACTGTAGAGATTCTCTAGCTCGAAGGCTGCACCTCAAAAGAAAAATAATTTGAAACCCAGGTCTCATAACTGCTGAAATTCCTACAGCAATTAATGAGGCTTCTGCAGGTGGAAGAGTTCCAGTATCAGGTTATTGAGTTGTGAACTTGTAAAAGTTGCCAATCACAGCGCTTTTTTTCTTACTCAGATACAGCTGTGAAAATAATCAACTAATTACAATGATCTTGAACAGAAATTAAAGAAACCTAGAGGTCTGGTTTATACTTAAGGAACACCATTTGACTGAACTCCTCCTTTAACAAGTAAAAAAGAGAAAAATAGCCATAAATGGTAAGGTTAGGTGGCACAGAAAAAGGCAAAACCCAATTTAATTTCTTTATCTGCACTAAACCCCAAGCTTTAGATAATATCATGTAATAATGAAGAAAAAAAAGAGGATTACTTTAAGCATTTTAGAGCTCAACCCACAGATATTCAGCAAAAGTATTTCTGCAACAGACATTTGGAAATTTGACAGCACTATTTAACCTTCTCACTCAGATTTTGAAAATTGTTTCAGCAAGCACTAGGGTCAAATTTCAGTCAACATCACAGCATTATGGAAGAATAGTTAGCAATTTCATACTTGTTGGAGGGCTTCAGAGGTTAAAACTCTTCAACCAGCCACATGTTTACACCCTACAGGGAAGCTGTAAACTTGATGCCGCAGATGATAGCTCTGTGCCCACAATGTATTTGTCTAAAGATGCAATCATGGAAAGCTGTAAAATTGGCTCTTCTCAAAGTGCTCACTGAGATACGTGAGCAGTTCAAAAGACAAAACCCCTGTCGTTCAGAGCTAACTGGGAGACTTTCTGGCTATATGATCAGGGAGTGGTAGGGCAGGAAGTAAGGGCTGGTCATAAATTCCTTGCACAACCAACGTGCTATAGATGCTAATGTTATGAAAATACCTCAGATTCACTCAGAACTGAAAAATGCCTCCTTAATCACGTAACCCCTGGCAAAAGTTTTCGGCAGCTCTTGCACAGACAAGCCTCATCCTGAGGGTTAGCTCCGATTTAGGAGATATTTAATGCTACCATCAAAGAGGAAAATAAAAACTCTCCACATCTTTTCCTTAAGCTACTGGACACAGAAGAAGAATTTAAAGTTATTTGTTTGGATAATTAAAACCTTTCAAGTTATCAATAAACACTGCTATTTTATATTCTACACTTCTGATCATTAACACTGTTTGAAATGGCAAGTATGGCAAGCATATGTACATTTGTTTACTTGCCAAAAAGAAAATTTATGGTAATATTCACTCCTTTCTTGCTTTGATATTCCCCTAACTGTGATGCCTGGCTCTGGGGTAATTGCCGATGTGGCTAACAACAACAGTGAGGCATCTACGGCATCTATTTTGGTTTAATTCAACAGGCAGAAAGTGTGAGCTGTGCTGGTTCAAGAGTCTCTCTACAGCTTATTTGGTCATCACTTTCTAGCTGGAAAGATGCAGGAAAAGCCAAGACTGGTAATTTCTATGGCAGCCTAATCCAGTGCTGCTGCAGGTGATTTAACACCCACAGCCACCGATGCCATTACTCTCCTACCACCAGCCTGACAGGGCAAGAAACAAAATGGCCCAAATGAACAAGTCACCCGATACTGGAAAAGAAGAAACAGCCTTCTCCAAATATATCTGTACTTTACCAAAATATAACCAGTAGCTAATGGCACCTACTGATTAATGGGTTGTTCTGACATATAGCTGCAGGGTGTGCATCCTTATAAGCCAGGGTTTAATTACAGCCCATCAGGAAGAAAAGCAGAGGAGGCTGCCTCAGTCCCTACTAGACAAAGTTGACCACACAACCCAACTGAAAAACGTGATCCATCTGCCGACAGCAAGTATAAAGCATTCATGAACTCATTACTAATAAAAAAGGCTTAAGAAGAACAACTTTGGAAAAAGCAGATCTCCTGGTTGAAATGAAGACAGTTTCCTCATCAGCCTAATCTCCCCAGGCAATCTCCTCCACAGAGTGAAAGATAAAGAGGAGGATACTAATTGTGGAAGCTTTGACTGCTGTTTTACAAATTACTTTTTAACACCTGTATTTGATTTTCTTCCTGGAGTTACTCATGGAACATAAGTAAAAATGAACTTGTTTACATAAAATATTCAGGTGAAAAAAAGGTGTAATGTGGTCTTGGTCAAAACTAAGGACATGGTTCTCAACAGTGTATTAGTGCCCACTCAGAAGTATCCTTCCCCAAGACAGCACTGGGATACCACTCCTTGTAAGATTTGTGGC
The DNA here is from genome assembly GCF_000691975.1 of Corvus brachyrhynchos. Taxonomy (NCBI): domain Eukaryota; kingdom Metazoa; phylum Chordata; class Aves; order Passeriformes; family Corvidae; genus Corvus; species Corvus brachyrhynchos. The sequence goes on from NW_008237681.1 coordinate 2,619,076, forward strand.
AAACTCATTTTAAAAGCTCAGTGACACGTCATCAAAAAGATTCGATTTTTAAATTTTTCTCTGGACAGGCACTAAGGTTATAACTATCTTTGCACACAAACCCCAAGCCAAAGCCACCCTAGGGGGAGGGACAGGAGTCCAGGCACTGGTGGGTGAGGAGCATTATTTGCTGGGTGCTGGGGCTCACTTTCCCCACCTGCCTCCAGATGCCTGGTGCTGGGCAGCCACAAGTTATGGCTGGCACTGCAAGCAGGGTCATGCTTAGAAACATTTCCTGAATCTGGGCTGAAAAAACAGAGTGTCCTGTCTTTCCCTCTGCAGGGGTTTGGACCCCAACTGCAGCTCTGCAGCGAAAGAAAACCATGCAGGACACAAGGATGGCGGGGCAGGTGCTTGCTGCCCAGTTAAACAGAACGCATTTAAACCCTTTCAAGGCCGGGTTCCAAATAGCACAGGTATAATAACATTGACCTTCTCACTAAAAATACTGAAGTTAGAACCAACCCTAAGTTTTCCTCCAAGTGCTTTTTGTCAAATGACTCCCATCTGATCTCACAACCCCAAGAGTTTATTCATAAACCAAGAAAATCCAAATGTGACCTGACCTTAGAAAGTTGTCAGCAACTTCAGAGACTGAAAACCACCACTGCTTATAAATTAATCAACTTCTAGTGCCTATTGGCTGTTGGAAAACAATATACTACCTACTATAATGCAGTCACATCAAAATGAATCTGCTTGGCTGAATATTTACATGAGCTATTTTTTATGCAAATATTTTAGCATCCCGTCCAAATTAACACCCTGTGATGGGAGATGAGACACTCCAGTGCCAAAATCAATCACAAATTATTCTTTCTTTGTAATTTAAAATGCCTTATGAATATAAAAAAAAAATCCCATTCTGTGAGACATAAAGCATTACTGTCATACATAATTGTTTTTGATAGCACCTACAAAGTACCTGAATTTAAAGTGGAGGAAGCTACTGAAGGTGTATCAGGAACAGTGATTTACTCCGATATTCCTTTTATCCTCAACTTTTGAAAGGAACATGGATCTCATGTTTTTATTTTAGAGAAGACAAAGCTTTGTGGAAATCACACTTTTGAATTAATTCTGTTTTTCTGAGCTGCTTTTATCAGCATCCTTTACACAGAACATTTTGGACAAACATTTCAATTTTTAATCTCATCTTTTCTGTGTATCACACCATGCTCCTCCCAGGCCCACCAATCTTGTTATCTTAATGGATGACAGATAGAGTATCACTCTGACCATGCCACATTAGGCATGCTCATTTACCGAGTGCAAGGAAAAAATGCTGAGTATAAATTATTCAGAAATCTATTGTATCAGCGTGTGTTCCCTGAGCATCCACCAGTGGCAGAGCAGACAGATTATTTTTCACTTTTAATTGTGTTGATATCTTATCTGCGGCACTGAAAGCAGAGAGTGATATGTGAAACCATACGTATCAGGCAGCAAACAAACCTGGCTTCCTAGGTCTATTGCATAGAAGTAAATAATCTATTTAGTCAATCCAACCTCAACACGATGCCGAAGAATACACCTCATCCCATTCACCACTTACTGTTGTAGCAGTTGCCTGTGAATGAGTCAAACTTTGAGAGCTCAGTATAGAACAGAGTGCCCACAGAGAACATTAACTATTTCAGTAATATTTTGAATCCCATTATGCCACTGGCTCTCTGAATACAAAGGACTGCATTAAGGAAGAGCCCTCAAGAAAAGGTTAAGTGTTTAAACTTACTATGTCTTACGGATTTGTTAGCATGAACTGCTACTCTTACACATTTGATAGGGAATCTGTACAACTCCCCCTCCTTCACTGTCCAGTTGATTTTGGCAAGGCAAATGATTTAGAGCTCAAGTTATGCACATGCATGAAGAGATGGATCATTTGATCTCAACAATGTCTTAAAAATATTTTGCCAGCACAGGGCATGCCAAGTCTTATTTGCAGGCATAGTGGGCTTACAAGCTGAAAACTTGCACTGCAAGCCAGGGACAGGGTAATCAGCAGAGAAGGGCTATTGCAAGCTCAATCTGTTTGAACAGCCTGCTCGGTTCATCTGGTTCAGCTTTGATTACCCCCAAATACAGGCAGCCAGCTATGACTCCTGCAGATTTAGAGGCCATTCTTTGGTAAATTTGCAAAATAAGCTTCTGAGTGAAGCATATTGCTACTTTATCGTAAAAGAAACAAAGGAGTAGGAAGGACTTTTCTATGGCACAGTTTATCAGTCATTTATAAACTCAGACTGAGCTCTTAGAGGAAAGATAAATACCTGTAATAACTGAAAAGAAAATCCAACCCACCACACACCTGAAACCTCTGCCCTTAGCTTTATTCCAAAATAGGGCTGGGCAAATATGTGCGCTTTTTACGAAAGAAATGTTTGTGATGCATGGCCTCTTTTCAATCACTCTATTTTAATCATTTAAGTTACCCTCTATCCTTGTTAACCCTGTAAAATGTATTTAGAGAAGGTAAAGCCCCATTCCTG
>NW_008237681.1:2621790-2632832 GCF_000691975.1 Corvus brachyrhynchos
ATTCCTGCTCTCTCTGGAGCATCAATAGACATTTAAGGTACATCTCAGTGACAGCATCTGCACAAAACTGCTTTGTTCTTTGACCAGGGAATTGCCCAGGTACCTACATGAACTAAATGTAGTTTGCAGTATTTTTATTAACTAGTGGCAGCAGTCATGGAACAAAAAATCCCTTCCTCACCAAATCCTGGTATAGGATCAGCAATCAAGCTAGGGCAAAGACACACAATTTTTAGTTGTTAACCAGGAATATTTGCTCTGGGAGGCCTTGGTAACATGCAAACCCACAACTGGAGTTGCATAGAAAAGCTTACAAAAGACTTATAACCCAGCATATGCTGTTCAGTGATACCATATAGACAAAACACACTGCAAAATGGCTGCAGCCAGAACAGGAGACCCCACAAGTAATGAAAGCTACCAAAACAGCTATCTAAAAGGAAGCTCAAATGAGCTTATTCCCAGTTGCACAGCACTTTTCCAGGATGTCTGCGCTGTCTATCACACTTTGGAAGTCACGGCTTGCAGAATAAACAAATTAATTATCTGACATTGTGGCTGGAAACCACCGCTGGCACAAAATGGAAGCAGCTACAACAATAAGTAAAGGAAGGCTTGCTGCCAGAAAGCAGGGAAATTGTGCTGCTGATGTACGTCAGGGCAGGACAGGCAGAACTTGGCAAAAACAAATGAAAAAATCCTGTTAAATGCCAGTAGCTGGTAGAGAGCACCTAGAGATGCCAGCCAGCCAGTGGTGGAGGAGCTCAGCATCAGCCCGCCCTGGGAAGGGCTCTGGCTTTGTTTGTCATTGATGGTATTTCCAGCTTGCCCTCCACAGTTCTGCTTGTCTAGCCATTTACTCTGTAGATGAAGAGCAGCCCTAAGATTCCACACCCAAAGAAACCTAAATTTTCTCTGGAAACCAGTGTGGCAGTGATTTTCATTCTTTTTAATTGACAGAACTCAAAACACAATAAAAATAAGCAGCTGTCATCCCACATCTTGCATATGGAAATACAGACCTGTGCATCTAAGAGGAACCCACTCTGGGGAAAAAAAGGTCTATTATCTTTTCATTGTTGTAGCACAAATGGAAAAGTTTGAAATATCTCAGGATTTTCTCATTTCTTAAAAAGAGAAAAGGGCCCAAAGGACATGGACGAGCAGATGAGGAACATGTCACTCCTCTCTAAGCTACCACAGTGGGGATACTCATCTGCAACTACAAAAAAGTTGCCAGCAAAGACAGAGCAGGCCAGGTTTGATAAATCCTAATAGTTCCTAAGGTGAAAAAGGTCTTATGGGCTTCACAGGGAAAAAAAAAAAAAAAAAAAGAAAATTCTGATGACAGAGCTTGAAGAAAATTGTTCATGGGGCTAGTAACGCCAATTAGCCATCGGCCACTGGTGAGGCTGGAAAGAAACACCATTTTTTATTGTGCCCCATGACAAAGCATTTTCTGATTCCACAAACCTTGGTTTAATGTTAAAAACATGCCACAAACCATCAAAACATTGACTACTTTTTTTTTTCTGGGGAGTCTGAAACACTTCTGCTGGCCAGCTGGCAGAGAGGCAGCTACCAACAAAACAGGGGAGATGTGTTCCATCAGCTGCAAATCTGCAACAACCGGATTCTTCCAGCGAGGGTACCACGGCATCCCTAAGACTACGCACGTATTTTTCCACAATTTCGATTTTTACTGAACTCCTGACCTTTTTAGCAAACATGTCAAAGTCTCCAGACAGAACAGTCATCACCTTGAAACAATATGTGAGGGGAAAGAACGGCTGAGATTTTCTGCTTCTCCACTTCAGTGATTTAAACGGAGAGGAAGGCGCTGGTATGCGCTTCCATCTGCTTTTTTCAAATTAAGAAAAAAAAGGAGATGGAATGTATATAATTAAAAAGTTACAGTTAACTTCCTTTCAGTCATGTCTGTAGGATGATTTTTGGCCTGCTATGAAACTCCAGATGGGAAGAGTAATGAATATAATTTAATACAAATAACAGGAGATCAAAGAAGTGCTTTTCTGAGTTATTTCCCACAGTTTAATGGAGAACTCATGAATGAATTATCGCATTTTGCTGTTGTTTTATATTTTTGTTTATGCAAATCAATTCCCTTTAACCTAATTTGTGAAGGATCAGACCTATAACCCAATAAAACCGTAAAATGTCACTAGGATGGTTGTACAACTGGCTAGCACTTATCCAAAAGGCTGTATGTTGCTAACTGCTCATCGTTTTTTTCCTCTCTTCCCCTCCAGTGCCTCAGGATTTATACCACCAATTAAGACAATAATGAGTGCCCCAGGTTGACCTCCCAGGAGCAAGAATTAATTAAGCGCAGTATTTCTTCGTAAAGAATGACACTTTTCCAAACCATTTATGTAGCTGCCCTCCTGCATGGAAGCACTGTATCACAGAAGACTTTTCAAATTGTTATCCCTCAATCGTCTGACTGATTCTGGTTTACGCTCATAATTCGTGTCTTTGTTTTTATCCACTGGGTTTTCAGATGGCTGGAGCAGGGGGACCATCTTCTTTGGACAATGTCACAATTTTACTAGGATGCACATGGGGAGTTTTTTTTGCACAGAGCTACAATGGAAAGACACTGAACAACAGCTACTCTAACAAAGTAGTGGACCTCCTAGTAAAAACAAACAAAAAATCTCCACCAAGCTATGCTCATGCAGTGACATGCAGGTTCCTGCAGCAGGCAGGACAAGGAAAAGACTCATGTTAGCTACGGAATTACCATGCTGCAATTACTTGTACAAGTCTCTCAAATTAACCTCTCCATTTAGCTGCTTGGCAGAGATGGAAACGTGAAGAGGAAAGGGCAAGCTCAAACACAAACCTACATGGGAGAAAGAAGGGGTGTGCGTGCTCCAAGGAAATTCCCCGCACAGGCAGGCTTTGTGTCCTCCTTCTTTTCCCCTCCCAGCCTTCCCCACAAAGGCTTGCAGAGTTCCCGCATATATTTGGCAGCAGAGTTATTTATCAGAAGAGGCACAGGGATTTTATTTATTTGTCAGCCAATACAAAAATCCCTGCATTTCTGCACCATCTGAAATTTATAGCGGCGCTAGTTTCTTTCCCGCTATCAGCAACCGAATGTTTACAGCTCAGCTGAAACAATAATGCAAACTATGCCACAAATATTTATATATGCCTGCAAGCTGGCTGAGGTGCAATTCCCCTCGCGCTAGCAGAGAGATCTGCACAGTTTGCATGCACAGCCAGCTGTTCCCTGCTCTCGCCCCAGCTGACCTGGAGCCAATGCAGCAGCCCAGCCTGAGCCTGGCTGGCTGGGTGGGTGCCTGTGGGTGCTGGCAAAGAGCTGGCTTTGGCCATGCCACAGCATGGCCCCTGCTTGCCTTCAACATCCAGCATGCTTCTATTCTCTTTGACCTGGGAGGAGTTTTAAAACGTGCCCGATCCGCAGCAAAGAAGTTTCTGATGAGGTATGAAGTGACATGTGAAAACAATGCAGAAAGAAACCTAAAAATACTCAGAAGAAATAACATGGACATAAACATGCCAAAATAAACCAGATGTCTTGAGCATTATGCTTCCTGGTACAGTTTTCAGGCATCTATCTGAGTGACTCATCAACACACATTCATTATCTCCCCATAATTTTTTTTTTGCTCTTAGTTTTGACAGTTGACGTCTAAACAAATATGTTGTACCAGATCTCTTGAAATCTGGCAAGTAATATCTTGTACTTACTACTTTATGCTGCACTCTCATTCCCCTGTGTTCAGCAACAAAGAAACTCTGCTAATATAGAGCTATCCACTAAAATCCTCTAAAGCCTACAGTTTAGTGAAACTTGGATGCCTGGAGACTAGAAAACAGAGTTCAAGTAAACACCCAGAAATATGCAAGTCTGGCTCTCTAGTACTGGCAGTAGTCAAGGAAAATTACCTTTCCACACTGCAGCTGAAACTCATTACCAAAGGCGACAGCAGAGGGATGAGTTGGAGCTGGACCAACTTGGAAAACCCACCATTTTTAAGAGTGAGATGGTGGCCATATCCCCCTGCCCAGTTTCTGTACACAGTCAAAGCACCCACGGTCAAAACAGTCTGGACAATATGGGAAAGCAGGCTGAGAAAGGTGGATGAAATGCAGTCTTGTGCCAGTACAAGGGATTAGCAACTGCAGAAACAGAGCCAGAGGAATCAACTGACTAGTTCCTCCAAGCAATAAAGACTTTTAGGGTAACACTAATCGGAGAGATGCATCTTGTTGCAAACCCCAACACAAATCATACTGAGATGCTGAAAAAGCATCACAACTTTCAGGACAAATGCAGTGCTGCATCCACCTTGACCGGTGGATCATTCAGCCAAGCTGTAGGGAAGCAAGGGAGAGTCTCAGACTGGGCAACTTTAACAACGAGAAAACATGACCTTTCAGAGATGAGTGAATGAACTGAAGCTGATTAATCAAACACAGGAAAATCTTAGCAAGATGTTTTCCTGTTTTCTCCCTCCCCTGCCAGACTTCAATCAATGGCCAGATTCAAGCACAGAGCTCATATAATCACAAGACGATCATTCTTTCAGTTTACGAAAATCACATGGACTTAGAGTAAGATGAAAGGTCTTTTTAGTTAGTTCATCCATTTGGTTCCTGGATGCTGTGCTTGCATCTCTCCTGTTCACCTAACACTCCTTTTTCTTTCCTTTAAAAAAAGTATGTAGTTTTCACTTTTGTTTCTGTACATGTAACAGTCTCTGGGCATTACTATCGACAAATGTGGACTGGGCAATACCATTTGCAGCAGCATCTGAGAAATGCCTTGATCCCCTGATCCAAAAAAAACCCGTAAAAAATGGTAGTTCTTATTCATTTAAAAAATGATGGCTTGCAGAGCTCTCTCTCTTACATGCTCTGCTTAAATATTGCTAAATCTGGAGCACTGCCATTCTTTAGGATCAGCAGAAAGCATGTAAGGATCACGGTGCACACTGAAGCGAGGAACTAATAATTTGCATATATATTTATCACAGGTGCACAGGGCTCCAAGCAACGCAAGCACTCCAGAGACAAGGAAGACCTCTCCCCTGTTTGGAAGATTCATCTGGAGAGCAGCCAGCCAGGACACTCGCAGGAGGAGTGAACAGTAGCCCATTGGAGTGGTTACGCCACAGCTATAAATCTCTGCTTTCCCTGTTAAGCGCCTGGGAGGAGGCAGAGGGAACCGGCCACAGCTGACAGTAATGGGTCCCATTAAATTGTCGCTTTTAAAGAGACTCTAAAACGAGAACAAACTTGCTTCATAAGCATTTGATCAGTTTCCCTGACACCAGGCAATGGCAGACCCTGCTCACGTGCACTGGCTGGGGGCTGCTGGCTCTCCCCTCCGGCACTGGGTTCTGAATAGCTGGAGTGAAATCACTGACTGCATTTACAGCCAACCAAATCTACATTTTTGGCACTACTTGCAACTGTGTCTCACCTTATAATTTATGTATCCATTATTCTAGACAGGGAATCCAGAAACAATATATTTTTTCCCCTCTAAAGTATAAGTATTATGATCCAGTTTTTATTTCATAGTAACTTTTCCCACTAAAATATATTAAATGAGAAATTTTAAGCATGGCCACGTGAAATCATAAGGGACTTTATATACAAAAATGTTCTTCTCCTTCTCAGCTGTCTCCTGAATTGAGCTGTGGAAACCGTGGGGGCTCCTGCTTATTATCAAAAGGAAGAACAATTTATGAGTAGGGACTCTGAATATTTGGCAAACCAGCTGCAGCAGCACACCAGTTAAACAGTTTCTATGCCAATATACCAAAAGTACCAATTACAGAATTGGGTGCATGACTTCTTTAAAACTACAAGTTTTCATAACTGGAGTACTGAGATGCACAGGTGTCACACCTAGAGGTGTCCCCTGTATGTGGGAAGTTCCTCTGAAAAAATAAGAATAATATGAAACAGGAAGAAGGACACAACATGTATATAATTTACATTATTCTCAGGAGACAAGGTATCCATATTTCAAGACTACAGCAAAATCTTGATACAAAGAGGGAAAGATAGGCACACAGCTGTAAACTCAACTTGGTCAGTTTCTGCTCTTTTTAACGGGTAGTCAAAAGTGAAAGTTTTTTTTTAGTAAGGCATTTGTTTTGTTTTACAGGACAAAGAAAAAGAAGAAGGTATATAATAAACAAATTGGATAAAGAATCTCTAAAGCTGACTTCACTGGAAATACTGAATCTCAGAAAATTACATCCAGTTGTCTTTTCTGCTACAGCAACAGACAAAGACCAGCTCCACAAATCTGAACAGCTCTGGGATCCATGGTACAAATTCAATTGCACTCCATTTCCAGAAGAATCTAAAGCAAATACCCCTCTAGGAAATTTTCTCAAAGGAACACTTCATTCAGGATTAGAAAGAACCTCTGTTTCCATTATCAGGTCAATCAGTAAGTGCAGATGGCAATGGAAGGCCACTTTCCAAGGCCAAAGTATTCCTTCAAATTGGGAAGCTGACCATTTACAAACTGGATGATGGTCTACAATAACCAGAAAATATAGATAGGTGTATCTTTCAAAATAAATTCCAAAATTGTAGCAAACAAAGAGCATCTGAATAGCTACTTAATACATAAGTGTGAACAGAATTAGATAATGATTAATTCCATTTTCTACCATTATGAAAGCCCTTAATTTTGGATTTACTTCTCTAAGACGTGCCAATCAGAGAGGCTTTAAGTACTTGCTAAAAAAATTACAATTTGAAAAGATGCCTAAAGTAAGCACAGCAGTGACCTCAACCATCTCTCCAGCACCAAAATCACACTCAGAGAGAACTACTCTTGGCAAACTATTCTACTATTTTTTTCCTCCAGGAAAAACAGTGCACTTTCTTATGGGGTGCAGCAAGCTATCCTAAATCTAAATTCAACAAATCAATTGTATACCCTTCTCTATCAATTTTTCATTAACCAGACTTTATTTTAATACAGTTCCAGAGTTAGAAAGCTAGTTCATTGTAATTTTATACATTTGCAATTGCATAAATGTGGCACAGTATCAAAAAAAAAAAAAGGAGGCTAGTACTATTATAAGAAAATCTCAGAGTATTTAATTTCTGAGATGTTTGGTCTGATATTCCTATTTCCTTTACTGGATTACCTCTGCAAACAGTACTTTTAAAGATCATATTATAAAATCTTGTGTTAAATATGGTGGAAAGCCACATTTTTTCCTACATCTGTACAATTTGCAGGGCATGTACAGGACAGCCTGTACTCTACAACTCTAATTAAAGGCCACATGTGGTCCTTAAACTAATGGAGAGGTATGAAATAGATTGACAAGATGAGAACAAAATAAAAGGTTTTTCCCTCTTTCTAGTGAAGAAAATTGAAAAAGTAAAACCCATTAGAACCTAGTGACAGGAAAATAAAAACATACTCCACATTCCCTGCATGCAAACCTCTCAGCAGGCAAGTGTGCCAGCCAGAATTGCAGCCCACCTGCTTCTGGCATCTCTAGTCGGTACCTCACGGCGCGATTTGCATCGATGGCACTTCTACGTGAGCATCTGATTTACTTAATTCTGCTGAAGGTGTTGTAAACCGCACACGCTTTACTGACCCAGTGTGAGCCCGAGCTCTCTCAGCCATTTGCTAATAAGCCACAACAGCTATGGGCAGGTGAAATCTGGATAGAAATGTGACAAATGCATCTACAAGGACCCTTCATCATCCACCTTGGTGAGATACCATGATTCAACTCCAATAACAACATGTCAATGCACATATAAATTTGAAGTTTTTTCTTTTTACAGTGTATATTCTGAGGTAGAGAAAGGCATAGACACTACCAAAAGAGTAAGACTCAACAATTTTAGTTTCTTAATAATAACAGTGAAAAACCTGTAATTATTATGGACTGGTTAGTGTCCAAACACCCTGAAAAGATATGCAAGGTCAACAGGACTAAAGGCTACATTTATATCAGGAAATGCTCTTGGAACAGTCACGGGCACTATGGCTTGCTAGCATATGATGGGACAGTCCACATCTACCTTAGTCAACTCCTTTGGCCTCTGAAACAGGACAGTTGCACCCAAACTGTACACAGGGGATGCCTGCCTGCAGGAGGAACACTACTTGGTACCAGAAACCTTCCAGGTACACAGCACGGCAAAGCTGTGCCCCAAAATGTGGCTGGTCACAACACACCAGAGTTCACGAGTCAGACACTGCTGTTCTTTTTTGAGAAAGCCTTCACTGATGGTATCAGGAATTTTATGAGAGAAGGGAGTGCAAGATTTAAGCCAAACAATTATACATCATTATTTGACAGTTCATGGAAAATAAGAGAGTACTTTCCAGTTCCTGTTTCCACAGGACATTAGCCCTTGTGCTCACAAATAAGTGGAGCAGCAGGGTTAGCACAGTTACAAAGTTAATTTGGGATAATCTCTGCGCTTTTATTGCACCAGCATGGTTGCCAGAAAAAATTACAGTAATTAGTAAAAGACAACTATTCTCACAGCTTAAGATGAACCCTTGGTCTATGACAAGGCAACAGGCAGGGTAAGAGGAAGAGTAGATGTGGATGTATGTGCTGTACTCTCATAGAGACACTGCTGCTCTTGGTCCATCTCTGCTCCAGAAGCCCAGTGCAGGGGAGCAGCTGAGCTGTAACCCATGACCTGGGTCCAAAGCACTGGAAAGCATACCTAGCACGTAACACAATTTACATTTTTGCTATCTGTCATAGTTAGCAAGCAGTTTTATTTCTTCATTCATGGCATTCACACAACCCAGGGAGTGATTTTAATAAACCTGGTAAGAAAATTTTTTTATTCCTGATCCCATCTATTTCATCATGTTTGCTTGCTCTCAGAGTGCTTCCAATTAATATATACTTCCCCATCTTAAAATTTTTGAAACAAATTCAGGATTTATCAAAAGTTTTATCTCCCAAACAACAACAAAAAAAGAACCAAGAACTTACTGAAACAGATACCACCTTTTTCACAGGGCATCTGGACTTCTTGGGTTTGTTATTTGAAAAGCTAAAATTTCAACAATGGCATTAAAATAATCAGATCTCCTCTGAGAGCACGGAATGAATAAAATTTCCAGGTTTTCAGTACTATATTTAAAGCAATTGCAACCCATTTAGTGTCTTTCTGCATATGGCACAGCTTTCTGCAAATGAATGGCTTGGAATGTTGCTATGCTGTGAAGTGCTTACAGTTTAAGATTAGATTATATTAACAGCATGAAGAAATGTATTTCAAAATACATTTTTCACCTTCTAAAAAGTATTGTTGATTTAACTGAAACTAGAAGCAATTTTCCATGATTTGAGGCATTTTTCATAGCTGTGCATGGATGACAGCATGCATCTCTACTGCTGGCACTGTCACTAATACAGCCTAAATGGAGACGAATACAGCTTGATCATTCAAGCTGATCTATATTTTTCTTTGAACCAACAGAAGCTTTTCCAACTGCATTGCTGCAAACAATGTTACTTCTTCCCCTGATACAAATCATACTGTGCACATATTTTCAACATTACATTTCTTACTTTCTGTTTCAATTGTAGGTGATTAAAACATGCAGAGAAAACAAAACCAAATACATGGAATGTTAGTTAGCTAGTTTTATGAAGTGTGCTTTTATTTTTTACTGCTAAGTAGCTGAGAAAATTCTATGTCTGGATCCTTAATTCCCTATAAAGAGGCATAAATATAGGCTTAAATATAATTATATTATAGCTAGAAGCTAACATGTGCAAGAGTCGTGTTATCAAAAAGAACTGCTCCTTAAGATCCCTCCACAATCCCAGAACCGCCTAAGAAAATGCAAATCTGTTCTCACATGATGTAAGAGATATTATTAAAAGGAAAAGGCATCTGTCCCAAAGGACACTGTTCCATAAAGGAAACTTTTTTATAACAGTCCATAAAATATTTTAGGTCTCTCAGCAACATTTCTCGCAGACCAAAGCATAGTATCATAGAATCATGATATCATTTAGGGTGGAAATAATATTCTTGCCATCAAACTTCAAACAAATAAATAAAATGAAAGCCAGTTCCTCTCTCTCTCTCTCTGTAGCATTTTGTAAGCCAGTTGTTGTACCAATGCTGATCAGGGATTCATGGCCTGCAACAGGAAAACCCCAAGCTCCTCAGCTTCCAGAGGGACATAACCACGGGGAACATAATCTCAGAGAACACTAACACAGTTGTGCTTGAGCACCTAACCCAAAGGATCATGGGGACAGGCTGTTCTGGAGGGTGACCCAGAGCAGGTCTGGTCTAGATGCTTTGAATCAGCAATCAGAGGAGCTTCTCTCTCTCTTAACAGACTGCAGAAAGCCCAGCCTTCAAAGTTAGGCAAGTAATTGCGGGCCTCAAGTTAAGCGGTGGGACTGCCTCACACCACATCTGTAAGTGATTAAGTAAAAACTATAACAAAATGACAGCTTTTCTCCTAAGCTTAGCATTGTAAGGCTTAACAGCAAATTTGGATAAAGCAAAAACTTTCATTTTCTCTCTTTTCTTTTTTCCCCCACGTGTATTTTATCTTTTTTGGGGAGTCAGTCCTACAAAATTACAGACCTAAATGTCAAGGTTTATATCAATGCCTGTTATTCCATACTGCTTCAAGTCTTTGGCATAATAAAAATATATATTTGAGTCAGGAATATGTCAAACAAATAGACATCATAGCTGAAGACCCTTGAATATATATTAAATGTGGCTACCCTTTTAATTTAATGATCCCAGATTAGATGTGAGTCTATATGAAAACTTTGATGGAAGGAAAGCTATCCTTATTTTATGATAAAAGCCAACTTGGAATCACTCAGTATTGAAGCAGATTTATCTACATTTTAGCATCAATAACAGGCAGAGAGGCATCTTCATCATTCAGACAAAACTGCTGGACCGCAAACCTACCCTCTTACATGCTGTGCTGTCTTCTCCCATGGAACTGCTCTAGGCATCTTTGCTGCCCACCAAATTCA
>NW_008237681.1:2632850-2644706 GCF_000691975.1 Corvus brachyrhynchos
CAGCTGAACCTGCCAGAACACCAGCTTCTCCTCCTCACCCACACAATGATGGCATTGTGTGGGGAATCCAGCCCACTGCTCTCAGCCCCCTTTCTGCAAACCCGGCTACAACAACGACCCAAGTCAGGACCAAAGAGCTGAGCTTTTGGTGACAACCAGCCCTATAACCACTTGCACCAGCTGGATAAATCCAAATTGCTCATTTTCTATGGAATTTGTTTGCATGCTATCTGGCAACACCCAGAGACTGGGGGAAAAAAAAAAAAAAAAAAAGAAAGATCTCAGAACTCTATAACTGAGGTCATGAAACAACACAGGTAGATTCCAAAACCCACCTCTGAGATGCCACACAGTTTACAAAATGGAAAAGTTGTAAATAAGCTGAATATTGTCAGTGTACTGTTTTACACAAAAAAAGATGGACTGTCTCTGGAATTTTTCTTACAAAATACAAGTACACTCTGAAGATCAGTGTGATTTTGGAACTCTAACACATACACAAAGCCAGTGACCAGCTACGAGGCTTTTGTGTTTTGTGTAACACCCAGAAACAAACACAAAGGCACATTTTTGGGGGTTTTTTAACCACTTTGAAACTCTCACTGTGGTTCACAAGTGCCTTGTATGAAATACTCCATCCCCTAAAAACCTTAAATGATTAGTATATCAACACAAGCCACAGAACAGTCTTTCTACTACAGCACAATACTGAAGACTCTGGTAATGAATAAGACAGCAGGGTCACTGAAGTATTTGGCAAAGGAGGTTAGGAGGTTGTTCCCAGGTACCTGAAAAAATAATAACCAAGGATGACAGTGAGTGGGAAAAGAGGAAGGGAGAACAGGAGAAGGCACCAATCCCATGTGAGAAGACCACAGCAATGGTCTGACAATGAAGCCAGCTGAAGCCAGATTCTCAGATTCTGGAGGAAAAATGACAACAGATTGGGTAAAATAGAATACTGCAGATCAGAAATGATGTCATCATGACATGATGTCTGAAAGAACTGAGATTAGAGTTGGTGATGGCACAAAGAGAGCATGGAAAGTTCTGTCTTCATGAAGAACTCTGTGTCCAGGGTAGCAGTGAGGTGAGCAAGACGATACACCACGGAAATATGGGAGGGGAGAAGTCAGAGATAGGGGTACTTTGGAAATCATCCATGGGTTGGTGGCAGCTGAGGGAAGATAAAATTTATAGCGCAGTGTTTCCCAAATTGAACATCACAAGGTCATAGTCACTATCCACAGCTCTCCAAGGGCTCCTGGCTGGAAGGGTCTCAATTAAAAATATACCTCTTATGAGCAGAATATTGCCATGACATCCTCCATTGGTCTACCATAAAAGAGGTCAGTAAACAACTCTTTTTTAAATAGAAAACCAAACAACTGAACCTTGGGGAATAGCATAGGAAGTGGATAAAGAGCCATTTAAGGAGATATTGAAAAATCAGTAAGTAAAATAGGATGAAAATGTAGAGTTTGGAAAGCCAGGAAAAAGAAAGCCGGAAGAATCAAAGGAGGCCATCGACCCAAAATCTGGAGGAAAGAAAAATGTTCCTTGCATTAGATGAGACTACTAAGGATCACTGTGGCAGCAGTTTCACTGGAGCTCAAAGGAGAAAGGCAAAAGAGAAGGAAAAACAGAGAGAAAACTAGAAAAAAACCAATGGAAAGCCAGCACAGAAAAACAAAAGATCGGGGTCCTAATCAGATAAATATGATGTGAGCAGAGTTTTCCATTTGTGTTTCCCTTGGGAAACAAGACTGCCAGGAGTTCAAAGTGAAAGGTAAATGAGTCAGAAAGGAAAAAGGGGAAAGACTTAAGAAAAGGACCTCAGAACAGAGGAAGGGGCAAATGCAGGAGGAAAAATGAGTGAATTTAAGATTAACATCACAGAATGGAGACTGCAAATTGGGTGAAGAAAGAAGCAGGGAAAATAGAAGTGAAAAAGGAGAAAACTGCAACATGGTCAGATGAAAAGAGAAAGAAAGGGATTGGCTGATGTTTAGTCTAGCTTCTTATGGAATGAGGTTGCCTCTCCCCATCCCAACAGCTTCTGCACATGCTGGTCAGCTTCAGTGACAAATCTTGAAGAAAATAGAGCTCTTTGAAATTGCATGGAAATGTGTCTTCAAGGTAAAGGGGTAATAAATTTGAATTTCCTCACTACACAAAAGGCTGTAACACAAGTTCTTCATTATTATTGTTCCCTTGATTCACCAGAGAATCAGCACGAAACTGCAGCTCCATACCAATCAGAAGCCTTCAATGAAACAAAGGCTCTCTAATAAACTTAGGATAATCAACTGAAAGGCAGAGATCCACAGGAGATAAGGCTTCTTCAAGCAGCAGAGCTCAATTCTCAGTGTTTACTGAAACTTGCAAAGCAACTGGGTATTTTTTTGTATGAAGAAGGCTGGAGAGAGAAGAGGGGCATGAAGAACTGATATTGAGAACAGAGGCTGAAATTAGACTTGGAAACAGGCAGGAGACTGCATGGATACAAATCAGAAGTTCAAGGTGGCAGTTTTCTTGAAGTACAGGACCAACAGCTGATGGCCGTGAAAGCAAGTGTAAAGATGAAGGAAAAGAAAAATAAACCAAACAGTCAAAAAGGGTAACATTTTTCAGAGAAAGAGTGGAAACTGGCAACACAGGTTTCTGAGGCAGTCTCTGGTGTTGCAGTCTGCTGTCTGCTCTCTGCTGACATCCAGCTCACCACTTCTGTTGGTCAACACCTGAAATTTCAGACGAATTTCAACAGCAAATGTAATACCTGACAGTCCACCAAAGGGATCAGTGGTTGATTCAGCAGCCACATCATGTTCTTGCCATTTTCTGGCATTCACTAAGAAATTTGATTCAATCCATGGAAGAGATTCCACAAAACCTTAGTCCAACCTGTTGAAGAGCTAGCATCAACAAACCCAAATATTAACAGTCTCAAGCAGCCAAGTTACTGTTTTGGAATCTTGTTATTTCTCATAGACTGACAGGTTTTGTATGTAAATAATCTTTTTTTCTTCTTCTTTTAACAGCAGCTATCGTTAAAGGCTGAATTACTCCGCCTTGCAAATAAGCAAATAAGTGAAGATTATTTTTTGTTGTTGTTGAGTAATAGCTAACACATTACAAGATGGATTTCCTCATGTATTTTGACAAGTGTGATCTTGCTTTAATTATTTATGAAAATGCTTTGCAATAGGCCAGTGAAGGTCCTACAGTGTATTTTTGCATATTTTTCAAAAATAATGAACTTGTAGGGACACGTGACCTTTCTGCCACAGTCTGCAATTATGTCTGTGCTTAGAGGTAACGTGGGTGAGCAAGTGACACCACCACCATTTGCATGTTAGCATCTGAGTATGATGAGATTTCCTACTTAAGGAAATCAGCTACAGCATATTCTTTCCATAGTTCTTCCTAATAGACATTTAAATTTTGATAGTTTTGTGGCATCTAAAAAAAAAAAAAAAATACAGACAAGACATCCAAGAGAAACCTCAATATCAGAAAGAGGTTCTAAAACTGAGGTGCTGAAGTTACCTTCATTAATTCAGTATCTACAGTTATAAAATAGGGAGGAAATCAGATTTCAATCCTTTAGGTTTTTGTCTAATGACACAAACCCAGGACTATGATATTTTATGTAAGTACAAAAGGCCACTAGCATGAAAGAAGCTGAAGGTTCAAAGGATAAAGTAAAAATGGCCAACTACAGACTATCTGAAAAATATAACATTTCACAAAAATAAACCAGCAAAATGCCTTTTGTTAATTTATTCTCAGAACTTTATTTATATGGATATAGCACCTGTCACATTTTCGGCATGCATTAGTACTGTACTAAACACTACACATCTATTTTAAGCTAAAGGATGAAAATCGTAAGTCTTTTCTTCAAATGTTAAGAAAGATCATTGCACTAGGGTATGCTAACAAATTTAATTATGAGAGCATCTGCCTTGTGATACCTTTTCTTTAGCATTTTTCACTCCGCCGTCTTCCTTGCATGCATGGAAGTGCACACTGTTCCCTGTGTGCACACCTGCAGTTATTGCCACACAAACATGGTGTAGCTGACATTTCTTCTCTGCTGGGTATCTCCTCTTCAGACATTCTCTACTTTTCAGTGGTGTATTTTATTACTGCATCCTACAGACAGTCATCAATTCATGCTCTGACAATCACAGCACTGGAAGGCAGTTGGCAGATGTGCCAGCAATGAAGTCTGACAGATTAAATTTTGCAAACACAAACCTGCTAATCCTTAAATTCCCAAATTGATTTGAGACTAGTTACATAGCTAGAGACTACACCAAAAATTTCCAGATGATCAGATCCTGTTCCCAAATTCCACCCCTGAGTTGAGAGAGGTAGCAGCATGCAGAAAAAGGACAAGAGCAGCCAAGGGCCATGTGAGATCTCAGTGAATATCTGACCTACAGATGTACAATGAAGAGTCTCAAAAAGTTTTCAGTTTATTCTTTGATTATGTCTACAGCTATGACCACATTCTCGTGAGAGTCAGTACTTAAGGAAGTCCCTGAAAGGCATATTTGGCAGAAGTCATGAGGGGAATTAATTCCAAGAGTGGTGGTAATTTATTTGTCTTTAGTAATGAATCAGAATTAATTCATGCAAGAAAGTTACAGCTGTATTTGAAGACAATCAAGTCACACCAAACTGCGTTGCTTTATCCCTCTCCTAAGATGAAATGCAGACTTATAAAAGGAAAGGGAGATGATGGCACTCACCTTACATCCCTCACAAGCACTGACACCATAGTGATATCCAGATGACTTGTCTTGACAAACAAAACAGGGCTTGTAAACACGAGGGGGTGGAAGTGGTGAAGGAGGGCTCGGAACAAGTTCCTCAGAACTGGTGCTCTGAGTTTCAACTGCTACAAAAGAAAAAAAAAATGAATGATTCATAATAATTTTGAATAAATTACTACATATAACCATATTAAAAATATCCAACTGGCCCATATCTTTCTTTCCACAATAAACATTAATTTGTTTTTCCTAGTAAAATTTAAAGGGAGCTAAGCAAGGCAAATAAAGGCAGGACTACATCCTACAGCCTCAAAATTATACTTTAAAGTACCCAATAGTTTAGATGTAGGACACGAATCTTACCAGGCTCCAAAAAAGGACAACTTTGGGCTTATGTTCTGGTTTTAGCCTATTGAATCGTACGGCATCCATGTGTGCAGGTTGGATATCAGTCTTTAAAGGGAAACTGTGGAATGTACCCTTGTAATTGGTACCTAATCTTGGGAGAGTTTTTTAATCTCTTGCCTTTTTCTACAAAAGGTAACACCTACAATATGCAATTCTGACCTAGCAGGATAGCAGCACCTATCAAGATATATGTAAAGAGTGTGAGACCTGAAGTGAAAATTACCTAAACAAGTTGTCCTTTTTTGTTTTTAAATCTGTAAAACTAGCATAACCCAGCAACACCTCCTTACCTACCTTAGGACCTGAAACATCAAGAAACCTGGCAGAGAAAAAGCTACTTATATATTATGACCTCACATCCCCTTATTGCCTTAATATTTCTAGATGGTCATTTGTTTTGAGTCTGTTGAAAAGCCCGTTAAGCCCTTTCAGGGAAAGGACGTGAAAGCCCTACGATGCATGATAAGACATGTGAACTACATCTTTCCAAAACATCTGCATTAGTTTTCTGTGATACACTGTCATCATTCCTCACATTTATTGTGGATGTGCAATACATTTTCATGTTTCACCTAGCCGTCTGCTGCTTCTCAGATAAATCCCTCTAACTTTTCAACAGATATACAGGAATGACAAGATCTGTGAACTCAGATCTATCCAGAAATATTAGGCACTATCAGCAGAGCTAAATCTCCAGAGTACTAACAGCAGGCCCTAAAGAATATTACTCAATGGAAAATTCTTAGACAAGATTTACTGTACATGATATTTTTCAGATTACAACGATGATACATTTGTATTAAACTCATGATTCACTGTCAACTCGTGTTGCAGAATTCAGAGGGCATCACAGCACATGAGGCAACCTCTGATTACTGGTGAGAGAAGGGCCCCTTTCTGCCATTTTTCCTTGGGTTAAGCTAGTATCAACTTCAAGGACAGACACTTGAGATGAAAATAAATGCTAGAGTAAAGTATTAAAGGCTCCGATTTAAGCTAAGAAATACTTCTCCAATGGGACCAATTTATTTATATACCTAACAACAAGGAGGCTGTGAAAAAACAGGAAAGTAAAATAAGAAAAATAACACAGCTCCATAAACTGTGACATTAAGACAACGTCCAGAACTATACTCATCTTTTTCAGTATTAAATAAACTGAATTTGGCAAACATCTACATGTTCCTACTGCACCAAGAAAACCTTAATGAAGCTTTTTCTTAATGAAAACTCATATGAGAATGATCATTTCTTTTCAACAGTAATTTTTGGTATTTAAGAGAGATAGAGAGTGCTCTGTTATTGATCTCTGCACAGCCACCCAGCTTGAATCAATAATCTATTAGTACTTCTAAATTAAAGTTAGATTCATCAAATGCCCTTGAGAAGCCTCAAACATTCCTTACCTTATTTCATGCTCGTACATGAATTATGGTGGCTTCCAATTGAGTCTATGGAATGATAAAATTTTAGCTTTAAAACTCCAATACCAGCAGACAATGTGTTTTGTATTAGCTCATTCAACTCTCCCAGTCCATCTAAAAGGCAGTTTTTAGGCTCCCCATGGGAAAACAAGGTTGTGTCATTCAATAAAACAACTGCACTCCAGCAATCCTTCCGTGATTTCAGTTTGGGGAAAGCAGCCTTTGAGGAATAATACTGATACGCTTTTGTTTATTCATAATTTCATCCTGAACAAGCACCAGCATCCAATAGTAGTGTTCCAACCACAAACAGTATTGTACACCAGAGAGGTCTGTCAAGCACTGTACAAACAACAGGAGCTTGTGATACCCAGAAGAGATCATGCAACCAACTCAATTCATAAATACACAACACAGTCAGCAAGTAAAGTGTTGAAGGTACTGCTAGAGAATATTTTTCAGGACAATTTGAAAAGGTATATGATAAGGAAAGGGCCAATGGAAATCAGAAGATCCTCCCATATACATGTGCCACTAAAAGGACTTAATCTACTAAATATAATACTTGCAATTAGCTGAACAACTGCCTAGAGAGTTTGGTTTTTTGGTTGGTTTTTTTTGGTTGGTAGGTTTGGGGGTTTTTATTTGGGTTTTGTTTTGGTTTTGGGGGGGGGTTGTTGGTGGCTATTTGTATAAGAAAACCCAGTTTGGGCACATTCACTTTTGATCACAGGCAAGGTGTGCAGTTTTCTGGAGAAGGCTTGAACCCAGGTTATACATGCCTGACTCTTACTCCAGTTTCTGACTTACTAATCTTCCTTGGATTTAGCCTTATTAACTCTTTATTTGAAAATGTATGCAGTGCCTGCGCAGAAGTCCTGTGCAGCATCCGTAGCAACTCATGCTCAGCAGGTATAAAGTGCTATTTTTGCAACATGTTGACGGCTAACGGGTGCATGACAGCAGAAGCTGCTTTCTTCTATGCATGTCTACACAAGCAACCAGGAAAAAAAGAAAGGATGGGGGGTGGACAGCTGACTTTTCCAGAAGAAGCATTTTTAAATCAGTCTTACAATTTTTAGGAAGAATTCAAGGGGGGAAAAAAAAGAGAATCAAAAAAAATGCAACAGCTTTCCATGCCCTGCTTTCTTGTCCTGTGGGATGTGACACTTCAGGATCCCTACTCACCTGAGACAACAGAGCCTCAGTGCTGTCACCCAACACCTGAATGCAGCTTAAGCACACAGGGACTCTCAAACAATCGGTCACTTCACAATTCCTAAAATGTCTGAAATTTTTCTAAAGGTTAGATAAAGTAGCAGATAAGATCTTTAAAAGCACAGCGTGCTTTCTGAGAGCTAATTTACTGCCAGCTAAACCGTGTTGACAGATGGAGAAGGTATTTTATTTTGAGACCAACTAGAAGCAGGCAGGCACCGCAAAATGCCTCGTGTTCTCCTAGAAACTTAGATTATTAAGCTTGCATGTTAATGCACACTTTGGACAGTTGAGTTTTAAAAGAGTAAGAAGTTGTAAAGCAAATGGCATTTCCTGGATAGCCTCAAGGGAATTTTGAATACTGAGCTCAGGGTCCCTGGTGGGAAGCAGCAATTTCAGCTAATTAGGGTGAATAGCAAAGTGTTGCATTTGGTCAAAACATTCTGTTAACCCTCATTTTTGTTGGCACCAACAAGAGTCTGGATTTTTTTCCTTTTCTTCTTTTTTTTTTTTTTTTTTTTTTGTGAATTCACTGCAGGAGTGCAAGGCACTCAGCTCACATACATTAGGCAGAAAGTCAAAGGAAACGCCAAAGTTCAACTAAAGTACAAGTAATTAGAACCAGATTCTCTGCTGCTTGTATGTGTGCATTTGATTGTAGAAGTTATTTATAAGCCTCCAAACATTTGAAAAAATAACTATATACTGTAGATCATTTAATTTTTATGTCTCGTCTGGAAAAAAAAGTCTGCTTTTAATCATCTTCCAGGAAAGGGCCAGGAACTGGGAAAGTGGGTCTCAATTGTTTCAATACAAATTTCTCTCTTTCATGTGCCACATAAAACCATACTATAAAATTAAATCCAAAATATCATTGACTTCGCCCCCCCTCCAATTTTTTTTAATAAAAAACTTCTTTGAATTTGTCATGCTTAAATAGTTTGCATTGTTATGAGGGTTTGGGTTTTTTTAAACTCTTGTTTGGAAGACAGACAAGGGGAGAAGAAAAAAAAAAAGAGTGAGAGAGAAAGAAAACATTATTGTGGAGACTTGCCAGCCTTGACTTAGTAACCTGGCCATGACCCTCCAGCGAGTGTGTGTTTGACCCGGTCACACATGACTCTAGCTGCGTACTGTTGCTGGGTTATAAGTCCCAGATATTTTTACCATATATACAACAGGTGGGGATCACAGACAACAGAAAGAGGAAAACAAAGTCTCCCCTTGTGGGAAGACTCCCATTTTCTCCCTTGCAAAGAAAAAAAGTACAAAGCAAAGAAGTTGTGCTACTACTTCAGTACTGGCACTTGCTGTGCTGGATCGTTGTTTTTCCTGGGAGATGGACACACAGAGGTGGAGTGGGCTGAGGGCAGGAGGCCCGAGGAAAAGGCTCAGGAGAAGCCATGTGCAAATGTTAATCAACACAGAACAAATTATCACAGTCAAAACTCTTTCCTTATAGAGCTGGTATGCATCGAAGTTCAGGAAGGAATGCTTTTTATTACAAGTGAACACAACATACCTGGATTAAAACATACAAAAACTTCAGATTGAGATACTATTACCAGGATTTTCAGAAGCACTTAAGAAAGTTTGTTTTCCACATTTGAGGGTTTCTTTTTTATTTCTTTTAGCTGCACACATCTGCCTTAAAGCTATGATGTTAAATATATTTATTCTATTCTAATACTTGGTTACAATTTTTCCAGCATTAATTTTAATCAAGTCATGCATCTCTACAAGACTGTCCTTTAAAAAAGGGTGGTATTCTGGATGAAAGCCAAAGAAATCCTCTAAAGTCTATGGGTTTGCATTTAGTCTGAAAAGGGGCATTCTACTTTCAACAGGGACATCAGAAGATGAAACTCCATGACCTTGCTTCTTTTTGAGGGAGCCAAATCAAAAATGATCCTTTTCTGTTATTTTAAAAGCTAATACAGTATCTAACCGGTTTTCACTATGTGCTGCTCAGGATTCATACAGTATGATTAAAATAACAACAGAACTAGAAAGAGGTAAAGGTTACAGAGCTCAGAAGCCCAGTCTCCAAGGACCAGACTAATGGACAAAACTGCATGCAAGGTCACCTAAAAGGAGTCTCAGACCCAGGGCACTTTGAGGGCCATGCAAAGGGCACAGGCTGCTGCTGCCAAAACTATCTCAGACAAGGTGCAAGTCCCGATAGGCACAGCTGAGTTGGCAGGAGTTCTGTAAAGCTGAAGTACTTTTGCTGCTACAACTCTTGTCAGCTAAAGAGCGATAGGGACAGCTGGCTTCTGTCCTGAAGCATCTGGGAGAAGAGGGGTCCTGAACTCTGCCCTCCGCCTCAGAGCAGAAGAAGCAGTGAAGCACACTCTCTGTTCCGAAATCCTCACCCTAATGAAGTTCCAAGTACAAATTTGGCCATTGCTCCACTGCAGCCAGACATACCATCAGGACAGTATTTTCTTCCCCCACCCTTCCGCATCTCATGCATTTAGACAGTGCACTATTTTGGGCAGGGCCTCAGAATGTGCTGTACAGTAACTGGTGCTGCAGGACCTTCCAGTGTTACTCCAATTCAAATAATGGTAATGTTCATGATCCTGCCAAGTCGAAAGATATTTGAAAGAATAAACCCTGAAATCCACAGCCTTGAGGGGAGACATTATTTGCAAAGCAGGTCCTTAGAGTCCTTTCATTTTAACTATTGTAGCATTTCAGTGTTAAAACACAGACTAAATTTAAAGTATGATTCAAATAAAAGAAAAGCCAACTTCTTCATAGTCAACAAATGCCTTTGCTGTGTATACACCAAGTTGTATTTGTCAACTGGAATGACAGAAAAAAAGTGTTTACACTCGTCTGTTGCATCTTCACCGGTTTAGAACTGGGAGAGAGCGAGCTGCATCATATTCCTTCATGCCTTTCATCAACAAAATTGCCAAGTTTCCATTGCAAATCTGTAACGTTAACCAGCAGAGTCATGTAACATAAGTCAGTGGAGTCAGTGGATACTGATCTTGACCATACAACAGGAGTGTAGCCCTTTGAAACCTGTATTCATATCAGGGGATTAGGGCCAAGAAATAAGTTTAGTATCCTACTACCAGCATAGCAGAGCTATCCAGATTTTTTTGCTCTAAGTCAGATAACAACAGCATCTACATTCTGGTTATTTTTCTGTTCTACTCTCACAATATAATCTCTGTTACTTAGCAGCTAACTTCTTCACAGATATTATTATTCCCCATATAATCTTAATCAGTAGCCCAGTGAAGAGCAGGGATCATTTAGTACCATATTTTTCTGTTATGACACAATCTGGCCTCTTTATTAATCCATCAGTTAAACATGGCAATTCTGTCACCTGACTTTATGCTGGCATTTAATACGGCACTTCAAGAGATCTCCCGGAGTGAGATTCCTGCACAGATTCCCTGAGTGACTCTCCTCAGGCCCTGCTGTCCCTGGCCACACAGCAACACCAGCACCGCTTCTGGTTCTGCCATATTTAGCAGCATGAAAGATCCTGCTCTCTTCTACCTATCTGATCTACAAGCATGGTCCCTGCCACTCCAGTATGTGAATAACCCATGAGCATTCATATTTGTACCTTTTTAACACCTAAGTGAGATAAGGGAAGAGCTATTCTTACTTTACAGACGAGAAACAGAAGCACTGACAGTGAAAGAGCTTTATTTGCTTGCATCATAAATTCCTAGAAAAATCCAAGCAGTACCCAACTGGGATTTTCAACAGCAACTGAGAATCCAGCTGCCTACAGCCCTAAGCAGTGTCCTCAAAATATAGCCTTACATGTCTTGCCCTAGGTTTCACGTGCGATATATGACAAAGCAGGGAACTCTGTTAAGTCTGTGCTCAGTCCTTCTATTGCAGGGGCTCTGAAGCACCCCCAAGTCTGCATGTGCACCCCACTCACCTGCCCACTGTGAAGCAGGGCAGGGCTGGGTGCCTCCCGCCTCCAAGAACCACTGCTGCTGCCAGCAGAGAAAGCCCTGCCTTCATTTTCTGATCTCACC
>NW_008237681.1:2644749-2647705 GCF_000691975.1 Corvus brachyrhynchos
GAACGCCCCAGTAGGGAACTGAGAGAAATCCTGAATCCTCTCCTGAAGGCACCTCAGCAGCACTTGTGCATGTGGACACTGTGTATCACACAGGCATAAGCAACACCAGGAACTGCCACAAAATCCTCTACTCTTGTTTGCACTGTCCAAGCCTCACAAACCACCAAGATGTTAAGTCTGAATCTAACAGGTTAGTCTTATAAATTGAGTACACATGACCTGAAAATCACCAACACACAATTAGGTATTTCTGAAAGAAAACACCCTAAAAAACCTTTCTCTGAAACTGCTGCATCTTTTTGTTGTGCCCCACGGGTACACAGGGCGAGCTGTCACTGCAACCACTTTTGGTGCTTCTCCCAGAAGAGCCATGACTTTTGGCAACTACATACTCTACACACATATTTACTACAGCTAGCAGTAAAGGACAATGAGGAGGCAGCAGCTGCTCCATAGGTTTGCAATTCCTGGTTCTCAAGCACCAGCTCCACTAAACCCTGAGGTAGTATGTATAACTAACAGCACCTTTTCAAAGAAAATTATACTGCTCTTCAGGCTGATTTTTTTTTTCCCCAACAGTTATGTCAGCAAAGCAGTTCTACATTTGGGTTTACGCTTCCATATAGCCAGAGAGACGCATTTACACCTGAGCAAACGTGGAAAGCAGAAAGCTTGTCAGGATTAATTATATCAGGGCCAAGAACTGCATCTGGTTATACCTGTGTTACTCTCAAGACAGCGAGACTTAACGATGTGCTAGTAACTGAGAACAGGAGCGTCTTTCGCTAAATAAATGGCCAGGCAGACACCATGAGTGAGCCAGGGTGAAAGTAAGAGTAGAGACAGGATGGCCGCAGGGTTTGGCAGGCAGAGTTTACAGGGCAGCAGCTCATCACTTTGTATTAGGAGCCTACCTTCGAAATGAAAAAGAAAACATGTTAAATGAAAAAAATAAATCGTATGGAAAACTGAAGAAAAACATCCGAAAGATGCTAGCTCTGTAGTTTTTTCAGGTCGGTGATTTTCTGCCTGTCCATTACCATGCAAAACCACATCAGTCTCAAGTGAAAATTCTGCATTACTGCAAAACTGAAAAATAGGATCTTCTTTAAAAAAAAATACATAATTGGACCATCATCTGCAGGAAGTTAAATTTTCCTTTGAAAATTAAGTTTTCTTACAATTCAGGCCCCGGCTTCTTTAGCTGTGAATTCCTATGGTCAGATCCTTATGTGGAATGAAGTGGCACAGGCAAAGAAGAGACACAAATGTAGAGAGGATGAGAACTCTGCCCTCTTTATTCTCTATTTATGAAAACGAAGCCTATTTCTGTGGCCTATTGATACAAATGTGGTGTAACAAATTCAGTGCTTTCCCCACGGGATCAAAAATTTTTTAAAAAGGCCCGCTGTAAGGAAAGAAACACTTAAAAATAAAAGGGGTCTGACTCTTTTTTTCAGCTATGTTTTATGGTGTTGCTACTCTACTGATTTTAAAAAAGACTCTTGACTTGTAAACATAAATGGGAGAAAACCCTGACCCAGTATCATCAGTAAGAAACGAAAATTGAAAGGGCAATGAAATAGTTGCTATAATCTCTACACACATCCAGATATTTTACTAAGTCATAAAGTCTCCATTTACAGTTATTAAATGTTATATAGTATTTTGAGGATTTTTATTTTCAAGTCCTTTTAGGAATTATTTTATTCTTCAAAACTCACCTCCTATCCAAGTTGGTATTAGTTTTTGGTATTACTATGCCTGCCAAAACAATTTTTTATTTTCTATATACTCGACATATCTTATGACACTATTCATCATGACTTTTTGCTGTGGCTTGAATCCAGCAAGAAAAGGAGTGTTTTAATATCTTTAATCATGTAATACTATTACACAGTTGTTCAGTACCACATGGATAAAATAAAACTATTGTGCTCTCTTTGGAAATGCCGTAAAACTGACTTGCTGTGTAATATTTTACATATTTTGTTTCTCAAATTTTAGGACCATTAGTTCAGAACATTTTGATCTTTAAGTGCTTTCAAACCTTAAAATTAATAGAGTGACTCAACAAGAGCCAATTCAGTAATCAAAACTACTTTGAGTTAGTAAGAGTAGCAGTTAAAATGCTTATCATTACAATTAATTTGTATTACAGCCACACTGCTGGATATCACTAATTGATTTATATACCCTCCTTTTTATACCCATTTACAAGGGCAATTATGAACTCCATCACATATGTTTAAATGGGTTACATCAGAACATTATCTAGAAACTAGACTGCTGAGCTTAAAATCCTTAAGAACAGGTAAATTCTTCATTAATGGGTATGTTATCAACTTACTACAAATGGCCTATAACCTTTTAGGCAGCACACGGTACTAATATTTTACTTTCCATGGGCAGTTGGAGGTTGGCTCCAATGATGAGCTCCACTGCTATCTTTAATTGTTTTTAAAATTGCATATTATAGGCAGCAATAAACACAAATTAGTATTATACCATCCACAGCTTTCTGCAAGGCACGGTTTCTATAAACAAGTTAAAACGCATACATCTGTAAATAATAAGTATAAGCATGCTGAATTTAATGAATAAGGGCACTAAAAGAAATTGAACAGTAGGGGTTCAGCAATTAGAGTAACTGCCCATTTTATTAAAAATGTATTGTTTCCAGCTTTCACTTTAGAAGGCTTTTATTGCTTTGCTAATTCTAAGTTTTGATTTCGTTTGAGAAGGATGTCTAACTCCTTATTTTTCTTTGACAGCCCTGTCACACAGCACTTGCCTTTTTTACATGGCAATGGACAACTGTGAAGCTTTATATCTCCTTGCTTGGGATCTCACTCTTGGGCCCTCGCTGCAGACCTTTGTTTCATGTTATGCCACCCAGAGCTATGACTCCTTATCGAGTAACGCTTCATACCACAACGAAGCTGGGACGAAACCT
>NW_008237681.1:2647742-2662523 GCF_000691975.1 Corvus brachyrhynchos
CCTTTGGCCCTTCCCAGAGGTCACCAACACTCTGGCAGAGTGGGGAGGGGAAGAGAGCACACTTCCAGCCTCCCAGCCATGCCCCTCCAACCCAGGGCCATTTGCTGAAGCTGGCAAGGCTCAGGCCATGAAATGGAGCCATGAGTTTCCTGCTGCTGTTCAGCAGCAGCCTCCTGCAAGAGGACACGGCAGTGTGTAGGCTGGGAGAAGCAAAGGTAGCTTCTCAAACCTGGCGGATATTCCAGTACACATCTCCCATGCCCCAGCATCACTGCAGTGAACCTCTGGGCTATCTCTGCTTGTATATGTATGTTTTACATCCACGCAGCACACTTTCTAATTAAGTGTTAAGAAATCCCTACACTAGCCTAACTGCATCCATGTTGTTGCTCTGTTGCAACTGTGGGGGTATAATTAAAACAATCCATTATTTCCATGTAGACATGACACAATAACAGGAAAAACATGGCTTTCATCACTTGAGCTTATCTGCAAATAGAAGGACAGTCAGACCAAAACTTAACCTTTCTGGCATCCTACAGCACACGTGCATTTGCAACATCTGAGACCAAAAACAGGGACATACTCTGCTCTCCTTTATCCCCTCAGCATGCCAGACTAGGACAGTGCAGTACTAAGAGCAGCTCACCCCAACATTTCTGATGCTAATGTAAGTAATTCCAGTTTACGGAATATTTAAGAACTTTGTCGCTATCTTTGGAGAGAGCAAATAAAATATGAAGTTTACCAAGCTGTAATGCTCGCACGAGCAGAATTTAAATGTTTTTGAATTGAATACCTGCCAGACAAAAAAATGGTAACACAGTGGGGAAGGTAACATGAAAACTAAGACACTACCAAATTTCCTTTCCTTGTAATTCACAACACCCTGACATTGAGTTTATAAAATATTTTGTTCTGGTTTGGTTTTTTTTCCCTTTTAACTTTCCATCAGTGAGGTTAACATGACAAACATCCCTCTGCCCCTCTCACAGCAGGCCCAGCAAAAGCTGAAATATGGGAAAGAGCACGGTGTCCCAGAGCCAACCAGTAGAAGTGCTCTTGACTGTAGCTCAGAGCACACTTCCACACTCTGCCTAGAAGATCTAAGACCAATAAAATAAGACATTCACAAGAGCCTGGAGACAAGATGAGTACCGTGACTGGAGGGCACATTTTCCAATATTCTGTTTTCCTATTCTCTACCTGAAGTAGATTTTCCCATTAAACCCTTGGAGTGAGGAATGCTCATAATTTTATCTGTATGTTGTCTATCATTACCATTCTCACTTGAAAGAGAAAAAAAATATGCACACACTGTACTTCAAGAAAACACATATGTACTAACAGTATTTCCTAGTCATGTGGTCTTTCTTATTCAATACCTACCTTCAACAGTGACTTTTTTTTCCCAGATAAGCTACTCACAACTGACCACAATATCCCAGCCTTGGAAACAGGAAAAATATCAGCCATATCTTATACAGAATGTGACAAAAAGAAAGTACTCTGTTTGCAAAGAACTGAAAAAGCAACATTCAGTCCTAGTAGCTGATGTCCCAAGAACTTTAAGGCAAAACATGCTCCAAAAAAGTGAAGTTATTTTTCCCCTATGAGGTTAAAATCCAGAAGATCTCTGGTTACTGTGCTTAATAATTTTAAAATGTCTATATTATGAGTATGCACTTACACTATGCATATAATTATGTTTCATAAAACTTGCTCTTTTTTAGGGGGGAAAAGCCCCTTTTCCTGCCATGTTTGAGAGATTTGAGCTATTATTTTCTAGAGAAATCAAGCTAAGTTTTACAAATGCTTTTCCAGTTGCCACAGCTCATTCAATGCCATCTTCCCAAACTTTCTCAAGGACTCTTTTAGTGCCTCTGCCGATACCCAGAGGATTCTGAAGACAGAGCAAAGTATTATTGCCAACACACCACGGCTATTAGAAAAATGTAGATAGCTGTGAAAGTGTCTGTAAGACTACCCATTTCACTTGAAGGTCCAGTAAACCTCCAACCTGCGGCACTAATATTTCACTGAGTCACTGTGACAAGGCAAAGCAGCCATTTTAAGGAATTAGTAAAATCAGCAGTGGAAGGTTGTTGGTCAGAAATCATTGTTTTTAATTTCTTAGTATTTGCACAAGTCTGACAACTGCACAGCTGCATAGAGTTGCCCCAAACTGTAACATAAACTAGGCAAGCTTTCCACAGAGTAAGTTTAGTATGCTTTTTATTACTTCCTCTCCTAAGGTCTGATCCTGTTTTGTTTTTCATTACATGGACCTGTCAGAAACTTTGGGAAATCTTCTTAGTTCTTTTCCCACACTTTACCCACCAGACACAAGTTTGCCACCCAAAGGTGACAACCTATAAAAACAGTAATTTTCAAAAAGTGTAACCTGTGAGCTCAAGGGATGCTCTCTGAGAAAATTCACCTCTGACCACCTTACCCTGGAACCAAACAATCCCAGTGGGACAGGGGCACATTCTGGAAAGCTCTCATACCACCCAGGAACAGGGAGACCCTGCTGTTTCATGGCACCCCCGGCATTTGCAAACCAGTTTGCCTGATCACTGCCTTCTATTGTTTCCTGAGATAAGCAGGGCCCCAGTGAACAATTAGAGCTTTCAATAAATAATCTGTAAGCACATTCATTTGATTTACTGTTATTTGATACAGCAGTTAGTTTCAATGGGGCAGTTACTATTGATCACTTAAAGTACTACAGACAAACATGAAACACTTCAGAACTCCATGGATTATTACTCTTTATCTGCCACTCATCTGGGTTACATGTAATGGTTGCAAAATTTAAAATCAATAACAACAATTAGCGTTTGTTATACTCTGAGGAATTAATCATATGAAATATGTTTTGTTACAAAAATGAAAGGCTGGAGAGCTTGCTAACATGGAAGAATCTTCCAAGCAGCAAAACTCTAAAATAATTTCTCCTGGTATTGCAGCGTCCGATACACGGGGTAAAGAAAATTTCATTAAAAATAAAATTATTTTAAATGCACACAGAAGTATACACACAATTATAAAAAGGTATTGGTAGCATTTTCAAATGAATGAAACTTTCAACTATACTGGTGAGAAAGATGGACCCAAGTTTTCCTTAGAAAATTCCACTACAAGCCCTACAATTTCATACTTCTTGACCTTTGGGTTTTTAACCATGGCAGGACTTGCTCTTATGTAGATAATTGAAGACACAGGAAAAGGTCTGACTCCTCTTCCCACTAGCTTTACTGGAGATTATCACAAAAAAAAAAAAAGTATCGAAATGTAAGAAATTAATTCAAAATGAAATTAATAAAGCTGGAAACTAATTTTCAGGTATATATGTTGAAAAATACCTTTTATCTTCAGATTCATATAAAGAAGTTGTGAATCTAATGAAATGGATGGAAATAACCGTATTTGAGATCTCTGATAAAGTAGTAATGCTACATAATTAAAATGCAAAACAAGAGAAATGTGTTATCATTAAACTGTAACCAGAGCTCTGTGTGAAATCATCCATTCAGAAGACTTGTTTTTCATCAGTTATTTGTTATTTATCTGATGTAAATATAAGAAGGTCTAATTAAAATGTATGACTCCTTATGCAGCTTCTTGTCATTAAGACCAAAGAAAGCATTCTGAAGACCATAATGAAATAATTATGTTTGCCTTTAAGAATCCTCTTCAACAACACATGGCAGTACCACACTAAATTAAAACATCAGGAACTAAATTTCTCTTCCATCTATTTCCATTTTCACTAATTATACCCCCAAGCTTTCCAATAGACCAGGCCCTAAAATTCTTTTGAAGCTGAAACAGCCTAAGGAACAGCAACCTTTTCATAGTAATGGACTTTGAAGAAGAAACAAAGGTAACGCAGCCCTGGAAGGATTAATATTTCAAATAGAGTTATCATGTGAAAATATGTGTTTATTTGAAAAATGGGGAAAAGACTGTTGATAAAAAGCCAAATATGTGTTCCAAGGAAACCAATGCTCTGATTTAATCTCATTTAATTGCGTCATTCCTTCCTAACCTCTTTTCGTCAGTATTTTCTTGTTCTGCACAGAAATTCAAGTTAGCAAAACCGTAACAAACACAGTACTACTGGGCAGTGCCAGTGTACCGTGCTGTAACTGAGCTCTGCTTCCACATTTTGGTGAAGGTGAAAATAGCCCCTGTGAACAACTGCAGTGTTCATAAAGGACTCCATTTCAGGGAGAAGGGAACAGCTATTTTCCCAAACTCCCTCCAGACAGGCAGTGCTTCCTAACACATAGCTCGTGCTTTAACCACAAAAGTCTTTCAGGACTTCTCCAAAACACAGAGAAAGGAAAGGATTTGGATAAGGAAGAGAAAAAAAAAAAAACCACAGAAGGATATGAGTCAGCTCTGACTTCTTGCAGGCAGCTGAAGGCCTCTTTTCAAAACTTCAGGGAGATAATGGGTCCTTCTTGGTGTGGTCTCAGAGAAGTGAATGTGGCAATACGTGCAAAGCATAGAAAGATGAGTAGTTCACATACCTAACCTGCATAGCATGTGACTATATGTGCAACTAGAAAAACATAGCTGGAATGTTCAAATGGAACATTCTCCAAATGGAGAGAGGAAGGCAGAGGTTCACTGGGGGATGAAGACTTGGGAAAAGTAGCTTCCCCTGTTAGCTCCCCTGATCAAAGACACTGAAAGACATAGGTGATTTGCCATTTGTTCTGCATTTTACACTTTCGTGTTCAAAGTGTGGAGTGAAATCAGAAGGATTTTTAGAAAGTCCAAGACTTTCCTGCTAACCTCTAAGCAGGATTTGACATATACCCCCATCCAGTAACTAATAAAATTTCTTCATCAACTGAATGAGAAGAGGAAACTCAAACAACAAAGCAATGCAAAGGATTACTCTGCAAGATGAGGGGGAAAAGGAAAAACCTCCTCAGACCACAAGTTGAAAGGCACTAGTATGAACAATGGCTTAAAACCAAAGAAAGAGCCCCCAAGCTCAGGACCTGATCTTAGTAATAAAAATGTTCACCCATGTGTGACATTTCAGCCAGTCCTTTGACTTGTGCCCTAAGCCAAAAACCACAGGCTGGTGGGTCAGTGAGGGTGGATCTCTGTGAAGGAGGGAAAGTTTGTGGAGAAGTTAGGATCTCTTAACTAGAGTAACACAGAGAGGAGTGCAAAATGCCCAGAGAGAGTCAAGCTTTGGGGGGCACAGGCATTTCCCTGTGCCTAAACCAAGTTCCTGGGGGAAGTACCTGCCTGCAGATCCACAGCCCTTGCCCAGGGGAGGTCTGGGTGTCAGGTATCGCCAGATGGCACTGTGACACAGTTTTCCAACTCCTTTTTCTTCATGTGCGAGTGAATGTTCAGTCTTGGAAAGACAGGCAACCCTGGTCGTCTTGTGAGTTTTTGAGTAGAAGATGAGGAATTAAAGTGGCAGAGGAGCCTGTTTTCTGCCCTGGGTTCTGTCCACAGCCAGTCCCTGAGCAATAGTTCTGGAGGCTCTGAGACCCCCAAAAGCCAGGGCACAGCTGCATGTTCCTGAACATCTCTGTCCCAGACTGGTATTTATGAACAAGTGAAACACTTAACTCAGACGCTGTTACATTCACTTATCATGCAAGAACCTAGAAATCCTCCTGGATCAGTCACCAGCTGGCAGAGGAGTGATTCTGGTACAAGACTGGAAGATGAAGGAAGTCTCGTAGATGAGATACACGCCTCTGTATGATGCGCTGCTGCGTCATCAGCCAGTTTGGCAGAGAGGACCACCAGAGTGGTTTAGTGGCCACTTCAGGAATTACCTCACGCTGCATTCAGATTTTTTAAAAAATTAAATTGCAGGATTCAAGAGACTTTTTGAGTTCTTTAACTGTTTTGGTGAGGTGGGGTTTTATTTTTGGTTGGTTTTCTTTTGATTTGTTTTGGGGTTTTTTTGGGGGGAGAGGTTGTTTTGGTTTGGTTTTGGGGAGGGGGTAATTGAACCATTTCTTCCACTGTTACTATCTTACAGGCACAAATGGCTTTCTATAACCAAAGCACCCACTGAAGGAAATCTGTGTTAAATCAAACCGTGTTTTTTGTCTCCAGCTGGTGCAACACTGGTCAACCTGTTTAATTGTTCCACACCTCTGCTACACGTCTTTACGAGAAGAATGATCCTTCTTTCTTTTAAGAAGAGATGTTGGATGTTCATTGTGCTGAACATCCAGCACAGTGACATGAACTTCTACTGGTATTTCCTAAAAGTACTGGTACATAAATACACTAAAGGCTCACTCATACAACCATTCTGTGTCTGAAACTCCTATTAAAATCAAGGGTGGAGGGTTGAGTGCATTTAAGTGCTTCACTAGATAAGGCTGTAAAAGACAAAGACATCCTTAATTTGTCATTTTATTGTTCAAAGATCCTTGCTAAAAATACAATGTGAGCCTAGAGAAAAATATTATGGTTCAATGGAAAGTCAGCCTCCAAACCATTAAAAGAAACTAAGCGGTGCTAAAAAACCTTTTTGTTGTGAGACATTTCTCTGCTTTTTTTCTTAGGGGACGCACTTAGAGGGTAAAATGTAAGTCACTGAAAGTGCATAAAACGGAAATCCTTCCAAACTATGGATGGACTTCATGTCCTTAGTGGTGAAGATCCAGAGCGCTCTGAGAATTTATAAATACTCATTCAAGCTTCACCTATTAAACCTATACAAGTGTTGCCTGCATGTGTATATTTAACTTGCATAGTTTTATAATATTCAGTTTATATATGGTATAAGCAGGGGAAAGAAAAATCACCTTGTCCAAGGGGAACAGAAGGTATATTATATACTTTGTGTCTAGGATTCTTTAACACAGACTTGCTGGATTATATTTCCATCTCTCTTAACAAAAGTATTTGAAGAAGCTGCAAGGCTCAAACAGAACACTAAAAGAAAGTGGGGTCAGTTATATAAGGGCTAGCACTAGTTTGTTAAAAGTTTTTTTCCTGCCCACTCCCAAATAAAGGGACAAAGCAGTGAACATTGTGGGAATGTGTTTCTAAACCACATGATATCCTTATCAGATTGTCATGTACAAGGGAGGTTCTCACACAGGGACCCCATGCTGGTGAGCTGCCCTGTCACATGATGCAAGTTCTACGCTCCTATTCAGATTACTAAAATGAGCTGAAGAAAGCTAGATTTCCCCTCCTCCCTCCCCCCTCAAATAAGCAAAATGCAGTGACCAAAGTCATATTAATTTGCTGCCACTGGGAAAGCAATCCTGAGCAGCTGCAAATGATGAGTGAGTATATGAAGAAGATAATCTAGCTATTAAAGTCTATACCACAATTAATATCTGCTGAGCAGGCTTTATTGCAGAGAAGCAAACAGAGAATCGGGAGAAACCTGTGAGTCAGACAAAATACAACGAAAAAACTCAGCTGATTTGTAAATTTATGGAAAGGGAGTAATATTTTTTTTGTCATCTAAGTGTCTCTATTTTCACTGTGGATGTTGTGACCACTGTCACTGAATTACTTTTTCATGTAGTTTGGGGGAAGTGGAACAGTCCTGTAAACATTTTTAATATTAAATGAAGGTTTTAAATAGTATTTGATCATTCAAATATATGGCCTGGTTTAAAAAGTACTGAGGGAGCTCCTAGATGCTCAACATATTTGGAAATGAAGCCATGAAATGCGGATTTAGGATGCTAACTTTAGGCTACTGTTTCTGACATTTAAACTTTTGAAACACATTTGCTCACGCAATGACAAATTAATGAAATCCCAGACCTTAGATTATTTTTTAAAAGACAGTTTGAAATCCATGGTTTTGGATTCAAGTTCTTTACAGCTTACAATTAGGAGGAACAGGTAAGATTACTGTGACCAAAAAACTGCATAGAATCATTTCTACATTATATCAGTTTGTTCCTTTTACACCTGGAATATGGTTCTCATAAAAAGGCGGCAGCAGTGAGACATTACCCCTGGTTTGCCTGCTAGAAAATCCAGTTTTGTTACCCTCCTGTCTGTACTTTTTCCTGAAGCACAGAGAAAATTATTATTCTGTTACTTTAGAATAGTTTTGAGCATTTTGCGGCTTGTATTTTCGTGGTTCCATTTGGTTTGAAAGGGCTTGGGTTTCACCAAGAAGTGGCATGGGTCACAGTGCATGGGGACAGACTTCATGCACATGAGCAAAGGTCAAAATCAATCATAGCTTTGTATTTCCAGGCCTATTACTTTTGGCAGTTTACCCTGCCAGAAGGGGCTAAAATATTTGCCTCCCAAAAGGAGTAAACATCAATAGGGGGCAGGAATATAATCAGCTTCTTAACCACTCAGCAATGAGAAATGAGGGTAAAGGATCCCCTCCTCACTGCAGCCACTAAGCCATCTCAATGTTAGATTCAACATTTTCAGCAAAAAGTTGAAAGATTTCACAGCACAGTGACTTGAAAAGGACAATAGGCCTATTTAGGCAATTATATTATGCAGGCTTTGTTATTAGGCAGCCCTGCTCAGCCCCAGAAAGTCTGGATAATCAAAAGTGTCCAAGTACAGGAAGGGGAAAAGTACAACCCCACCCTCCCGCACAGCCGCTGCCAGGACCTCTGGATTTGAAGGGTAAAGTCTATTTACCGAAGTTCCTTGGCCATTTTATACATCAACTGATATCCTTCCTCACGGGGCTGCGTGCTACAGCCTAGCAAAGCTCTGGAAAGCCCTCTGAAACCACAACTAATTTGGCCCCGGCCGCCCGCCCCTGTAAATTCACTGCTCAGAAGCTGCTGCCAGCCCCCCAGGCAGAAACTCTGAGGGGAGAGGGATGTTCCCCCCCGGCTCGCACGCATACCAGGGCCGGTCCCCACGGCCAAACAGATATGGAAACTCATCACAGCTGTGCTCTGCTTTTGAGGTCTCAATAGGACGGGGCATAGCGTGGCCGACCGCGGCAGACAGCAGTCCTTCCGAGCACAATGTCCCTTTCACAGCCCCGCTCCCAAATCTAAATGCTGGCTGTGTAACACAGCCGCACTTCATCGGCCGCGTAAAGGGCGGTATATAAATTAGACCTGAGCAAAACCAGTCACTTGGCGTGTTTCGGGGAGGTGGGGCCGTAATCCGCCGAGCAGGGCGCCTCGCTCTCCGGGCGCCCCCGAGCAAAGCCCCTCGGCTTGGCCGGGCTGCGGGGCCGGCGTGACGCACGCATGGTTAACAAAACCCGCTCAGCACTAAGTAGGGATTTAACTGGATGTGAGGATGACTAACTTCGCTGTCTGAAACACTATCTCCCTCTTTCAACTCCTTAACTGCACCGTAGCCCTCTTCAAGGCATCGCCTCAGCAGCCTGGCTTTGTTCTGACAAGTTGCACCTTTGCTGCACAGACTCATTAGGCAAGCAGGGAGTCACCCAAAGATACATTGCTTTTCCTCCAAGCTTCTCCCACCCTGACTTCACCAGCGAACGCCTCTCATCATTTTTGTCTGCAGGAGTTTCTGACAGTGGTGCATGTCCATTAGAGTTTTCTTGTGCCAGCAGTCGAATCAGACTAACTGCATCACAGTATACCTAGAGAATAGTTTTCCCCTTTATTTTGGAAGAAAAATATCCCCAAGCAATTTTTTTTTTAATGAAGTGGATCAGAAACAAACATTTTTTCATCACATATTTCAGAGCATTAAGCTAGATGTATAAAAATTTAAACAAAGACTCCATCCCTAAGCAAGCCAGTCCTAGCGATTTAGCTGTAAAGTTTATAAATGAACTTTAAAGAAAATAACCTGGTTCAAACGGATCTTGCCTTCTGGGCACTAGCAAACACACCTGCAGCAATTTGATACTTGGGAATGCAGATTACAAGTCCTTCACTTCAAAATGTTTGGTTTTTAATTCAGAAAGATGAAAGAAAATAAAGTATTGAGCTTTTTTTTTTGTTGAACACAGATGTTTCCAGTGCTTGCAGGGAATGGGAACCTGACCCAAACATTGCAATAATCCAGAATTTTGAAGGAAAACGCATGCTTTCTGGAGCCTCATCTTCATGAACTTTCTGAAAGTTAATACCTGCTAGCTCCTCTCTAGGCAAGCACTTCCTATCAAACTGAAATTAGAACTGTATGCTACACAAGCCTCAACAGCCCAGTGTGTTCTGCTGCCATGTCCGTAAGTTTTGCCTTCACCAAATGTTTTATGCTTCTGACCCTAAGGAAATGCAGTAGGCAGTAGTCATCTACTTGATATAATTAGCTGAAACACTACATAATGCCAAACAAACTTACTCTTGTTTTGGGCCTGCTCATTTGGGTTTTTGCCTGTTTAATTAATGAAGACTAATGAAGACTTTTTAGTAGGCTTTTCCAAGGTCAGATCTCCATTCTTTGCAGCTCCTCTCTCAGGACCTGTCCTGTTCCCACTTCCGCAGTATTTAGTTAGCTCATGTTTCACCAAAAGTTACTGGTTTTCTCTCAGTATCTGTTACCACTGCACTACGAGGAAGCAGAATATTCTTACTTAAGAAACTATAAATTACTCATTCTTGCAATCTTAACTCTTTTGTCCTCTTAAGAACTATCCTTGTCTAATTTGATTATACCAACCTGATTTTTATCTTATGACAAAAGAAGCGAGAACGAATTACAATTAAAAGTGCCGTTGGTTCTAGTCCCGTTTCTGACTCCACAATTTTCTTTGCAAACAAATAATTCCATTTTAAATCGACAACAATATAACTAGAATCACATAAAACATAAACTCATATGAGTGCAAAATCAGGGGGGTTTTTTGCGTTCTTGTAACACACCGCGCAATACGCAGTGGCTAACAGTTGCGTTGCAAACCCAGGGCAGGTTTTTCCTCCCACAGGGGAGAGGAAAAAATACCACACAAGTTAAGGTCATGTTTGGGTTGCGTCTTATCCTCTATTTTTACTTTGCAGACCCTCGTGGACTAGAAAATCCATGATGCTGCAGGAGTGCACTAGCTTAGTGAATTGTAACAGGATTAACGTAGGGAAGATGTGCTGAAGTTGGAGACCTACAGCATTCTGCCCGAAACCCTGCAATGGCCAATTTTGCCAGCATTTCAGCTGAAACCCTGATGCTGTCTGGGATTGTTACTGGCCTGCTCTGAGTTCGCACTATCCATGTACTATTCCCTCAACAACCATTTACCTTTTACTCTACAATCACGTCTCTATCAAAGCAATATTTCTAAGGCCTAAGGCAATGGCTGCAGGTGTACTGCTTTCTTCTGCAGAGCCAAAAATAAAACAACAAATTAGACCAAAAAAACCCTACTATCACGCTTCTAACAATTACAAAATTTGATTATTATTACATTACATTAAGTCACAGAGGTCCTCTTAAAAATGGAGAATCAGGAAATGCTGGAGTTAGAATTAAACATTGTTGTCCTTGTATTTATAAGCACTGGAGCAACCCTTAAACTATTAAAAGCTCTCTGGAATACAAAAATTCTGGTTCTGGCATATTTTCATGAAATGCAAGATAAAAATCTTACACTTTAAGAGAATTCTAGTATTTCATAATCCATTTATATATTTACTCATGCATAAACTGCTTACAGTTTCTTCAAAACTGAAAACAAAATTTGCTTTAATATTTCAAACAGAAATCTTAATTTGGACTCTAACTAAATTGTTTTTCCACATTTCTATGCCATTAACTTTCACAGTTCAAATTACAGCCACTGTATTATGATTCAGGTTTCGGCCCGATTTTAAATTCCCATGCAGTGAAGATTAATCCTACTGCTTACAAAGTTACAAGACTGGATTCCTGAACGCATTATCCTGTATTTTTATTTACTCTTGTTAATATGAGTTTCTTTGATTAGCTAAACTTCCCTGTTATCAACATTTGTCTCTTATCACAGGCCCTAGGCAAATGACATATTTACCACTCATTCCATTCTGATAAGGGTAATCCTGTGTTTAACTTGCCCAAGAACAAACACCATATATTTTGTTTTTAAGAATCCTGCTTCTAGGTATTAACAACATACAAGAGAAAGAGCAGGACATTTTAAAGCCAGAAGTTATTTAAAGAATATTTTGTGAGTGTAAGCTTTTAATGACAGTATATATGGTTCCTACTTCAGGAAAGTTTATTTAATTCCAAGTTTCCGCAATATCACCACTGAAGTTATACTTAAGTTTAAGCCATGAAAGGAGGAAAACACATTTTTAGTAAAACATCTGGTTTGGATTTTTGTTTTTGCTAACTGAAGCTCTCCCATAGCTAGTAACACTATTTTGAAGTAAAAGCTCTGTTTCATATTTTGTTTGAAGCATTTTGAAAACAGTGCGAAGAAAATAAATATCCCATGCTGAACTTCACAGTCTCCTTTTAACTGTAAAGACATCAAAACATTTGCAGTGTTGTAGGCTGGTAGTCACTGATTTTTACAATTCTGTTTTCATTACTCAACCCACACAAATGTCATATGGTGTCTGAAAACTTTCCGAGTGAAACACACTATTTCAGCAAACACTGTTAAATTTATTTTTCAATTACCCACTCCACCCCTTTGAAATGTCGAAGGGAGAACTCTTCTAATTCCTAGTTAACTTTTTAACATACCACAAAACAGAAATTTGCAACAGCATTATACAGTTAATGGTGTACTGAAGTGCCCGAGAGCGTGCTAAAAACATTTTGATAGATAGCCAAGTCATTTATCTAAATCACCGTCAGAGCAGTGAAGCATCCTGCAAGCTTTTAAGCATAGTATAAGGTGATGTTTTCTGGCACTTTTTGTCATTTCTCAAACTTGAAACTGGAGTGTTAAAATACTGCTATTGTTTATCATCTATATATTTCAGCAACAAATCAAGACCCTATAACATAGTAACACATTTTCAGAAGTGTCCTACCACTAACTCTCACTCCTCTGTTAACAGTGCATCGCTGTCTGAATCTCAAGGTATAGAAATAATTGATGGTTAAACTCAAAGGGTGTTCACAGTAAGTAGTTTTCTAGCAAAACAGCAACTTCTTAGAGCAACAAAGTGAAGAAGAAAGGTGGCAGCAAGGTCAGTACAAAGAAATATTGCCTTTTCTTCGGAAACTTATAACTACTGTCTGATTTTTGGAATGGCACCTACCCATTGCAATTCCACATCTTTGCAAGAGCTGTAGAGACCAACATTTTAATTTCTTGGCTGCTCTGCTAAAATGCACTTTAAGACAACATGCCTCCTGATTATCAAATGTGCTACAAAATTAGATTAAGGAGGGGGAAAAAAAAAAGCTGACAGAGAGATGTTATGTAAATTCATCCTTCCCTGGTTGAAGTTTTGCAAGTTTATGCTGTACTACATTACGATTTTATGTGTTTCTGTTTGGATCCACAACTGTTGTTAGGATCAATATGCCACATGAGAAGGGATAAACAGAAAGAAGTCCGGTGCTTCTTTCCTTTTTCCTTTCTTGCCAAAAGGAAAAAAAAAAGCTTGCAAACCACATTTTGCACAAAAACTCACCCCACCCCTCATTACCTCTGTGCTTAATTACCAGGCTTTCTTTTTTAAAAACATGCAAGTAAATACATAAATTAAGTAACAACAACAACAATAATAACTATAATAATAGTAATTGCTTTAAAGTGGAAAAATAACAGTTGGGACCTACATTGAGCACTGTGCCGGTGTTGCCACTCTGTTTGTGCCAATCCACTGAAGCATGCTTTGAGAGCCTTCTCCTGGAGCATGCAGGAAGACGGACTCGCAGTGTAGAAATCCAGCATCTGAGCAGGGCTCACTGCTAGAACGTCCATACAGTCAAACATGATTCCCCCTGCACAGAATGCCTGCAAAAGTGCTTTCCTCTAGGTGTGGAGGAAAATGGCACATAAAAGTACACCCAACTCCATCAAACTCTGCCCCTTTTTTGGCACGTAGGCTGTTGGTCTTTTTCCCAGACCAGAATCATGAATTATGACAGACAACACAGCTAAAAGCCTGTAATTGATCCAAATGATCATTTACCATTTTCCAGGCTGCCCAGCCAATCCAGCAAGATGGGGGGATGCGAGCAACATTCCAAGTTTTAACTACCATCAATTTCCCCCAAAAATTTCTTGAGAGTCAGTCCAGCTCCTGGGGCGCTTGCCGGGTGTGTGCCGCGTCCCACGCCGTGCCAATCGCCCACCTCCCCGGGATAAAACAGCTCCGGTGGAGGCTCGGGATCCCCCTCGGCCGTGAATAGATGCTTCTGCCTCTGAACAGCTCACTTCCTACTACTTGTGTCACAGGGAATGAAAGATTGAATTGCCTAATATATGCGAGTGAACTTTCCGTGAACCCTTCCCAGGCTGCTAACCTTCAAATGACCCAAGCGGTCTGACATCACCAGCTCCCAGGATTCTCACACGCCTTCACAACTCCCAGCACCCCTGCAAAAAAGCCAGGCAGGCGGGCGGGCAGGCAAAGGCGAGCCCCAGCCCTGCCGGAGTCGCCCCGCGGCCGCCGAGCGGGCGGGTGCGGACGGGGAGCGCAACTTACAAAAAGATCCAAAATAATAAAGTAATTTAAAAAAACAAAAAAAAAACAAAAAAAAAACCCCAAAAACCCAAAAAAACCAACAAACCAGAAAACAAAAAAAAACCCCACAACAACGAGGAGGAGGGGAAGGGGGTGGGAAGCAAAACAGCAGTGTTTTCCGCGGTTGTAGGGAACGGAGATTTTGAAAATTCCAGCTCAATTTGCTGGAAGTTCTGTGCCCCCCTCCCTCCCTCCCTCACACATACACATTCCT
>NW_008237681.1:2662640-2662856 GCF_000691975.1 Corvus brachyrhynchos
TGGGTGGGGAGCAGCCTCATCCTGGCGCTGTCCCGGCACACGCCAGCAGGGACCCCGCTCAATGCCACCCGCAGGGACCCCGCTCAATACCACTCATAGGGGCCATGGCCGGTGCCAGCCCCGCTCCCAGCGGGAAATCGCAGGAGCCCGTCCCTCCTGGGCGGGGGAGCGGTCAGGCCCCATCTCTCCGCACCATCCACCCCTCACCCCAGCTCC
>NW_008237681.1:2663099-2694315 GCF_000691975.1 Corvus brachyrhynchos
AAATGCCAGGAGCTAACCCGTGGGGAACAGGACCCAGCCCATGGTGCTGAGCGGGGAGACTGCCCCGGGGCGGGCGGCCCCGGCCAAGCCCTCACAGCCACTCTGAAGGCAAGGGGCTGCTCCCACCCACTAAGGTCTGGGCTAAACCACACTGCCGACAGCCCTCCCTCATGGCCGGAGTAGGTGTCAAAGCCCTCCCAAATCTGTGGCCACGATGCCACAGCCAGCCCTGTGTGGGCCCACCGCTGGCATGAAGCCAGCAGAGAGCTCGGCGCTTTTTAGGTAGGTAACTACCTTCTCCAAAATCTTGCTCACCACGAAAGACTCCATGGAGGCTTCCACCAGTCCTTATTCCTATGGACAATTTAAAAATTAAAAACAACAGCCGGGAAACACTCCCTCCGCCCCAATGGAAAGGACAAGAGCTCAGTAACCACATGCATGCTTTCATTTTAAATGAATAAGCCAAGCCACCTCAGCCCCAGCAGTGAGCATCATCCAGGAGCAAGGCACACAGGAGCCTTGCTTCCCCGCTCCAAAGCAAGCTTGGGTGCAGCAACTAGAAAACGGAACACTTGATTATTGTGCCCATATCTTGCAAAGCCCAAGATGGGACTCGGGCAGAGAGGGGCACACTGAGCAGGCATGACACACCACTGGCGACCGTAAAGAAATGCTGGAGAGAGACTCACCCTGGGACCTGCGCAGCCACTTTAATGGATGTGGTGTCCCCTCTCCACAAAAAGTCCTTTGATGAACCGAAAGCTCTCTGACAATGCCTGCAGATTGTATTAACAAAACTTTTCACACAGATTCAAGAATTAAAAAAAAAAACCAAACCACAAAACAAATCCCCCACACAGCACACGCACTTGTTCCCTGAAACTGATATACCCACATTGAAAACCAGCGGCCAGCAAAAAGACCTGCTGCAATCTGGAAGTGAATCCTTTTGAAGAGATTAAAACAAAAGCTTTTCTTAGCCTCCTTCCCCCCTTAACGGGAGAGCTGTAGTTGTCCCTGCAGCAGGCAGCCTCTCTTTCCCGCTTCC
Organism: Corvus brachyrhynchos; assembly: GCF_000691975.1. Classification (NCBI taxonomy): domain Eukaryota; kingdom Metazoa; phylum Chordata; class Aves; order Passeriformes; family Corvidae; genus Corvus; species Corvus brachyrhynchos. The sequence goes on from NW_008237681.1 coordinate 2,664,151, forward strand.
CTTCAGGCAGAAGAGTTACAAATGCTGGAGTTGAACAGCATCTTTTAAAAGGACTTTTAAAGGACTTTCTCAGCCCTTTGGGGTGTCTTCCCCCAGCCTGAACTCCTGCAGTTGAAGAAGCCCCTGACACTCTCTAATCCAAAATTTATGCACAGCATACACTTACTGAAAAAGCCATCCTTCAGGGAAGGCTTGTTTAAATTATTTCAGCACAGCAAAACAGTGTTTGTTGCATTAAAATAGCCAAGTGGAAAAGTGGCTAAACTTTTTTTTTTTTTTTTTTAAATCTTGGCTGGCTACATTGCTACAGTTTTGTTTGGAATAGCAAAGCTAAATTGAAAGACAGTTATTTTCTAACCAGACGACACAGGATGCACGAGAAATTTGGAATACGTAATGTATCACCACAAAAATAACTGGAAAGGATGACACAAAACACAGTATGTTTTTTTCAGTCTCCAATTTAGGGAGAAAACAGCTTTTTGTGGGGACCAGGGTTCTTGGAACAGTTTAAGCTTATGCCAAGAAAAACATGTTGCCTGTGTGAGTTAAAAGTAAACAGAATCAGACAAACAGAATTACAGTTATGTTTATCCCATTAGCAGTCTTATAATACCATATTAAAAAATAATACCTGTTGGTTGTACCTCAAAATGTAGAGTGGCAACTTCTGAAAGTAAATGTCGGGAAGTGACGCTTCAGTGTGTACAAATTGGAAAAAGACTGCTTTTTCTCACTGTATCAAAATGAGCCAGGTATCTCATCATGCTTTATTATAAGTAATAGTTGCACTAATGCTTATATTTATTACTAAATGCACATGTAATTAAAAAATTCCTCAAATAGCCCAGTGGTTTGCTTACACACTATTTCTACAATACAATAATCTATGCAGCTCTTATTTCACTTTGAAATAGCACAATACTTGTTTTTCTTCAACAGAGGATCAGGAAAAGCTACATTCATAAAATGGGGGATATTTTCTAATTTAGATCAGGACTAGTCATAATTATTGTGTTTACTAATAATCCTCTAATTCAAATGTAATGAAACTTTAAGTATTTACACATATCTTAAATGCCTACCCAGCATCCATAAAGGTGCAAGGAGGCAACAACTCTTCAGTATCTTCCACTTTGTCCATGCAAAGAAATTGTGGTTTCACATCACTGCTTTGATCTGTTTTCTCTCAGACTGTGATAGCAGAAACTTTACAATAAACATATTCTTAGCTATAAGTGAAATAAAAAGCACAAGTTCAAGTCAGAAATCTATTTCCTCTGGTGTTACTGTATATTTGTCAGTGTGACATAGCACATTTGAAACCCATAATCATAAAACAAAAATTTACAGCCAAGGTTTAGGGTCTACATCTGTTTCTCTGGTTTTTGTACTGCAATTACCCACTGGACAATTCAGAAAGCAGCACTATGAATCATGTACTGCACACATGGTTGTGCTGGTCACTTTTTCGTTAGTACAAGAGGCCGAGGATGCCATAATGTGCTTCACTGAGAGAGAGAGAGCATTAACTAGAATTAGGATGAGTGCACCAGGCTCTCTAATAAAAATGACTTTACTAGAAGCAACAGAGTACTTCTGGAACATTACAGGCATATTTATAGGATGGAAAAATTAAGAAGTGCATGCAGAAATTCTCCCCAACTAAGTACCTCAGGGGAAGCAGACTTTTTTTTTTCTTTTGCTTGCATTTTACTATTAATCAAATGTAGCACTCTCTTGAAACAGTTTTGACAGCAGAGTAAATGGTTACTAGTGAATGATGTGTGTGTTTAAGCAGTGAAAGCAGAGACAAAGTGATGTTTTCTTCTACTCCCTAGGCAAGAGCTGACACTAAGCTTGCTGCCTCAGCTTTGATACTCACAGATTCCTTTGTGTCAGTTGCTGGGAGAATCACTGGCAGTTCACTAACCCTGCCTCACACACAGGGGCTTTGATTTTTACCTCTTCATTGACGATAGATGTTAATATGAAACAGTACTTGCCTGCCTTGGCAGGTTTTTTTTTCCCCAAGGTTTTTTTTTCCCTCCCCCCAACTGGTGATACAAATCTGAAGAATCTGAAAACCTGAATTCCCCCTTCACTACATGTAGTTTTTAGTGTTGAAGGATGTTTTCTTCATGTCTCAAGCACATGAATGATGTCAAAAGATTATGGGGAAGAAAATCACTAGGTCACAAGAGAGTGGCTGAATATTTAAAACTCTAAGGTAGTCCTAGGAAATGGGTATCAATTGTGAGCAAGAATTGCTCTGAAGAAAATAAAACAGTAAAATTATTGGCATGAAATGGCACAAATGACATAGAAAAACATGAAATACAGTGAAATTAAGTAAAAAGGGGTTTCTTCAGTCTGCTACACACTACTATGCACAGCTTGCAATGACCGAAACAGGAATTTGCACTAACAGGAAGAATTATTTCAGGCCTGAAATATAACAGTAACTGGTGAAAGACAATTCAGTGCAGAGCAGTATTTTATTTTAGATGGGAAAAGCAGAGTTAGTCATCTCCAGACCCAGAACTCAGGCATGCAACCAGTCTGCGAATCACTTACTGATAAAGGCTTTTTGTCTGTTTTAATCAGTGGATATGTATTTGTAAAGATGCCTTTAAAGCTGATTGCTTAACTTAAAGGCTATAAAAATAATTCATCTCCATAAACTTGAGCATACAACCATGTTTCTTAGAATCCATACAGTCCTTTGGCCTGGAGCCAGGGGAAGAGAACTGCCCTACATGATAAAACTGGAAGTGTATCTGGCTCAGCAATCCATTTCTAAGAGTGACTGCTACTAGATCTTTCTAAGGAAAATACAGGAATCCCTAGTGATTGGTGAAGTATATCTCACCCACAGGTCCTCTAATAGCCTATTCTCTAACAGCAAATCACTTAAGCATTAAAGCATGAGATTCAATATCCCTTCCAAATTTGTTCTTGGTAATAGTCCTGATGTTCTAGATATTCATAGATAGCCAATGTCTTTTTGGATGGTGATAAATTTGTAGCTCTGTGACACAGAAGTAGATAGTAAGTTATTAGGCTTTGAGATAAAGAAGAACAACTTTTAAAAACCCCAAACCAACCCAAAAAAAATCCCCCAACCAACCAAACAAAAAAAACCCACTGTAAAACTCATCCATGTTGCAAATAAAGGAGAGAGACCAAACTGCACCTTTTTAAGGCCCCAAAGGCTGATGGCTGCAGGCTCCTGAAAGGCTGGCAAAGAGGCAATGACATCATATGCATGAAAAGTGGATGACATGAATTTTTGAAGGATATAAAAAGAAAAAAAACATTATTAGATTAAAAACTGGCTGCATACTGAATCTACACTTGCTGTTTACGAGGATCCTGCAGTGCAAACACCACTGCTAAATGGCTGCCAGAAAAAAAACAGAAGTGAGGAAAAAAAGGTTTGTTTCATTTTGTTTTCTTTTTAAATGACTAGAAACTGCTGTTTCAAGGTTTAGCCAAGAAAGAGGTTTTTACTGCTAGCCTATAAATCCCTCAAAACATAGAATTATAATGGAAATGCTGAGGTAACTGGAGTGCCATGCATGGCACTGACACATTACATTATATAATCCAGGGAGAATGAAGGTTGGGAGATCTATAAAACCTAAGTAGAATCAAGATGTATGAAAGAGCAGAAGAGCAAGTAGAAATGTTGAATATTAAACTGCAGAGAATACTACTTCTAACCATAAAGTCTTCTGTATGCTGAATATGCTTATGGTTGGCTGAAGGCGAAAGAGCACAGAGCTCCATTAAAACTGAGATTCAAAGAGGCTGTTCAAGTAACTACTTTGTTTCTGTCTTTTTCTAAGGAGGTAGAATAAAGAAAGTTACCTAACAAAAGGATAGTATTTCCTGATGTTCTGATATCCTGGTGTCTCAGAATGTATAAATAAGTAATGCTAGAGCATGCAGAATAAATGGGAGTTCCAAACATAGGCAATTTACCACTCTAATTGTAACCAGAATCAGAATATAAATTGGGACAACTGTACTTCTTCTACAGGTTCACTAACGACAGTTTAAACTCTTTGTGAAAAGTTAGCCTCGATGGCTTTCTTCCGGAAGAAGACCAAAGTTACCAAGCAGTAACTGGAACTCCAGCTCAATACATACACATATCCTAACAGAGACTAAACCTTACCTAAGCCCTATTTAAAGACAGACTTAAGCAGCATTTAAGGCTTGTGCTCCTGCACTGCTGACAAGGACAACCCACATAGAGGGAACCCAGAGGCCTGAGATGGCTGAAACACATTTGAGCGGAGCTCTGGTCACATAAAGCCCAATGCAGACTGTACTGGATTATGCCATGAATGTAAACTCCAATAGATCCACGCTTGGCAGCGTGACATGTATTCATGACAATCCAGTTCCCACTTAGCTAGTTCCCAAACCTATATCAAACACTGAAAGAACAGTCCAGTATCCTATCTGTGGGCATCTTAGAAACTAGAATGAACAGGTGACTGGAAAATGTGTTGGCGTAGCTACCTGCCTAGCAGGGGTAATGTCAGCAATGACAATGTGGTGACATCACCTGAAATCTGCTGGTAATGATGGTCATCATGCCAACACCTCTGCTCTGCCTGTTGCCCTAATGCACTGTACTTTCACACTTTTGTTTCTGTCATGCAGATGTACTTTCTGTTTGGGAACAGCCTGAGTAAATTTTTGCTGTAAATGAGGTAGAATTACCCAGAAACTGAGGTATATATTTAGCAAATCGGTGTCTGGTTTCTTTTGTACAACATGTGCCATCAATAATGTGTGAATTAACTGAGGGCACATGTCCTCTGAGGAACATTGTTACCTCTGTGAATTTACTGATGTAGCCTGAAAAGTATACTCCACTAAGGGGATCAGTTTTACAAGCATAAAGGTTATCATAGTGTAACTACTGTTGAGCAGGTGAGGGATTCTGTATATTCCTTTTATACTACAGTAACTGTCCAAGACTGGGCTGTGACAGGTAACAGTCTTTCAAAAAGGAACAACTGCTTTCTCACCCTACATTGTTATGCCAATGTAACATTCAAACATAGATGAGATCTCAGGAAAAGTCAGGCTGGGCTGGACCTCACATTCAGAACAAGCAACGGCACCATCAATGACGTCCAGTCTGAAATGTTCACAAGATGTTTCCTGGTTTTCAAACTCTGCTAAAATATACTTATCAAATTGTTCTTCGGTGCATTCCTCAAATTCTACTTGCCTTCTGCAATTTAAGCCAACAAAGAAAAATTTGCATGGTCTCAAGCTGCTTCATTAAGGTAGTCCCACATGATTAAATAGACCTGCAAATTCCCATACTCTTAGACTGCAAGACTTCCATATTGGACCACAGAAGGGATTAAATGTCCACATATGTTAAGTCCATGTTCAGGGAACGACAACTGACACACACACTTTAATCAAAGACAATTTACAGAGCTGGCGTGAGTTAGATACTGCAGTGGTGAACAGCATACTGCCCCAGGCTTTGTGCAGTATCATGGATTTTTTGCCCTTTTGGGACCTTTAGTAGTGGAGGACATGCAAGGTGGTCTCTAAGCCTGTGGTAGTCTCTCAGCATATCAGGCTTGACAGATCTATAAAACTATCTAATTGGTTTCACATAAACTAGACCAAAAACTCTTCATTTGGGTATCTTAAGCCTTTTTCTGACTGAGCAATTCTGCACAGACCTTGTCATCGCACTGTAAAAAACCCAATTCTTTCAATCCAATCACAGTTTTGGGCAAGCATCATCAAGAACAGGCTTCTCATTCGTGGGACATTGATCTTCTATGTATCGTTATCAGACTATTAGAAAAACAGACTTACTCAATTTCATACAGAGACATGAAAAGAAAAATGTGTGGAAGGATATTCTATCCTTTGCCAAATGGCTTTGAGATCTCACCCTTACTGCATCCATCCATTCTGTCTTTGGAATGAAGTATGCCAAAGGATGCACCACAAGACAGGGTTGTGGCCAAGCTCTTTCAAAGAATTATCAAGATTGATGGATGGGTGAAGTAAGACTCAATCTATAGAAGCTTTAGTAACAAGAACGAGGCATGTGGACATTCCCAATCCTGAGAAATGTGTTGTAATTCCCCTTAAAAAGCACAGCAAGTTGTTATCTACAATCAGATCTTAAATGACAAGTTGGTGCACATATGTTAATTAAAACCTTTAAAAAGTTAAAGGTCCACCTGCTGGATTCTTAAATTTGTCTAAAAATTGTTAGGGGTTTTTTTTTCTTTTCTAAAGCAGGCTTACTAAGAGCAGAAGCGCACACCAGTGATACTAAAGCCTATTCTGCTAGCTGAACAATGCAGGAACATTATGTCACTCGGAGGTAGGGCTTCACAAGCATGCAAGAAAGGCTAAGAGCTTTGCCAACACAAATTATCAGACAGAACCTCACTGGAAAAAATGAGGCACAAAGATCTAAGTGAAGTGTAAAGCTTACTGAGACTTGAACAACATGTTGACAGATACCACTCCACTCTCTTGCTTCCTATCAGAACCCAACAGCCAAAGCAGAGATTCCTAAGCAGTGTTTTTACAGGCTAGGTTTAGTCTCTCCCTCATCTTATCAGTAGCCTTCAAAGGGACTGTGGGTGGATCTCCTCCAGGAAAAAAAAGGAAAAAAACCCCCAAACTAACAAAAAAACCCTCAGAAGTGCCACCTCTTCCATACAAATATATTGGCACAACCACAGAGGCTTTGCTCGAGCTAAGAAAACACACCTGGCTCTTCTAAAGGAGAAATTAAAGACTTCATGCTTCAGCCCTCAAGCCTTGAGTGGCCTTAGAGAAGAGGAATAGCTAAGAAGAGAGTCTAATCAGGATACAGGAAAATCAATACTGGCTTCTTGAAATGCCTTAGGCAGAAAGGAACAGTTTAAGGTTGAGACATTTTTCTGCTCTTTCTGCACAAGAAAATGTGCTGAAGACTGAGTGCACAGGTGAGAACACAAAGGTAGGAGAAGGCTTTCAGGAAGACTAAAAGCAATCCAAAGCATGTTATACCCTAAAGTTCTTTGGGAAATCTTATCTTTTAGAAGTTTTCTAGTTTTGGTGCATGAGAGATCTTTCTACACACCACTCAAAGTTGTCCAAAGAACATTTTCAGGGATAAAAGCACACCATTGTACTGTTATTTTCTGACTTTGTTGTGGAAGACAATTATTTAAGACTTAGTGGGAGAGTATGAAAGGAGCAGGAGTGTAATTCCAGTTCAGGAAAAACTCCAATAACTGACAACAAGTAAGAAACACAAGATAGATGCATTGTATTGTAGGGGTGAGTCCCATTGGCTGGAAACCCTGACTCTCCCAGCAGGACTCAGTTACATAGCAACTCCTGAGGGCAGATTAACCCTTTCCTAGTTAACATATCTGGAATGATTTAAGAGTCCTTTTCCTTCTCCTGCTACAGAATAATTTCATAGGTTTGCAGAAATGGTTTGGAAAAAAATGAGTCAAATGCTACCAGGGTAAAAGCAAAGCTATCTGACTCACCGCAGGATACTGATGGTACAATGAACAGAGAAGGCAGGGAGTTCACGTCAGTCTAAATGATATTTTATGTCCTCAGGTGTTCTGACAAATGCAAAACACAAAATGTATTTCTCATAAAATAGTTCATGCACAGTCTGTGGGGACGCTATCTAGACTGTATTTATCAAGTACCAATGGTCTTTCTCACCCAAATTCTGCCCACTCATTGACTCCTCTCTAAATAATTACTGAAGAACTGAAGAGTCCTCAGCTGGCATAGATAGTACTTAATTAATCTTAGAAAAGAAGTTCTCACCATCAGAAAATGTGTTACTTTCATTCAGAATTGTGCTGGTTGATTACTGTAAACTCTGAAATAACTCCTGTAAATCTTATAATACTAGTTGTTTTTCTTCTAACAGTCCTTTCTAATTATTGGCATCAAGTAATTTGATGAATTTGGGAATCTCTATTTATTTCGTCACAGCATTTCCCTATTTTGTTTTTAGAACTGCATTACACTTCTGTGTATACACATCAAATGTAAGCACAAATACTATATACAAATAGCATAGTACTATTCACGTCCTTCTGGTTATCAGAAATAATAGTTTGAATCTAAAAAAATAAAAATCTAAGACAAAGACTCCCAAAGCTCTCTATTTCTAAAATGTTAGAATTCAGCTACATTAGTTTTCTCCCTTGTAAGAGGGTGAGATGGTCCCTGGGGACCAGGAAGGGCACACATCCACACTCAGGGTGTGGTCACACTTCACTGCTGTGAGCCACAGCTGCACAGTGTTAGGAAAAAGGAGCTACTAAGTTTCCAGAGGAGAAAATAAGAGAACAGGCTGATGTGATATTACACTTACTTATGACTGTCTCCTGGTCACAGTAAGTGAGATCTGTCTATTTCCTCTTTTCTTTCTTTTTACAGGCAAAATTGGACTCATGGTAGAATGGGCATTAAATAATGCTTGGAAAGGCAGGCACCAGTGACGCTGCCCGGTTTAGACAAGCAGAGTAAGACTACACCTTTCCTTTCCTCTGGAAGACCCAGAGATGCTCTTACCTGAAGGTTCAGGGGAGAAAAGTCTTGAACCAGCTAATCTTCTGCTCCTCTTCCCCCACCCACCATTCTCATACATGGGCACAGCAGGTCCTGTAACACACACCTCCCACCAACATCTCTTCATGAAGTAAAATCACTGCTCAGTAGCAGCTCCTCAGTTCCCATTCAGACCAGTCAGAAGAAACCACAATCCTGTTAAAGCTTCTTATTTTCTTAGTTGCTTTAAAAAAACAGGTAACCTCTGTGTGTTACTGAAAGGACTACCTACGTGTTTGAGATATGCCTTGCTTTTCTAAACATTTCACACTCTGAAAGTTCATCTGCATTTTCTTTCTATGGTTCTCACAGATCACTTGCAAATCCAGTGGGATAGAAAGATATCATTTAAAATTCTATTTATTATTTAATTTGGCTTCTTGTATGATATCTTGAAAACTCATCTTGAATTACTGAGCTGCTGACTTTCATAAAACTAGAAGTATCAATATAGTGGGTGGGAGATTAGTACAAACAGAGGTAGTTCAGAAATACTTTGTGAACTGAAAATTAATTAGGAAGAATCAATTTAATTTCTTGGTATGGAGTTTTTTAAAAAGTTCATATTTTGTTATCATTAACCACCTGAAACTATCACTGACGCCACTGGAAATGTAGCCTCTAAAACAGTAAAACCTGAAGGACCAAGTTCAACATGCTTATGTTCTGTTGAAAGTACCTTTCCATATAAATGCCAACACACACCTATCAAATATTTGTGTTCTTCATTAAACTAATGCCTCCCTAGACCATAAACAAGATGGTGCAAAATATAGGTGTATTCCCCTGTCCTCCTACTAAGGTAGGCGACATCAAAATAAATTTGCAACCATATCATTATATCAATCTCCAGTATTACTGCATCAGTACTATAACCATAATTAACTAGCTGCAGGTCAAATTTCTAATAAATCTTTAGAAATTAAATGTATAATTTGTCAAAACCACATGTCTTCATAAATTGATTATTCAGAATTTAGAAGCTTTTTAATTAGGAGGAAATTTATGCAATACCATGTGTAATAATTACGAATCAGCTCTTCTGTGATATTTTTGTACATCAGCAAAAATTAAAACATTGGAAAACATTACCAGGTCATTGCAGTATTTCAATGTCAAAAGAAACACATAGTTTAAATGTAGAGGTTAAAGATATTTTCCCGTATCTTTTACATCTTACATAGCTTTATGATCTCAGAACTGCAATCATTAACCAAATACAAAATCAATGAGAAAAAGATCTAATGTGACCGTTTTCAAGTGCAGAGTCACTAAAAATGATTTATGCCACTGTAACACTTTTTTTCCATGGTTCTATAGTTTTACTAAACAGCATATATTCTAAGTCAAACTTCCATTTTATGCTACACTAAACAGTATTTTGCCTCTCTCATCCCTTCCAGCTAAAACTCTGAAAGAGTTTAAAACTTTAAAAACATCACCTTTGTAACAAGCGCCAAGATGAGGGGTACAACCCTGGCTGCCAAATAGAAAACTAGAGAAAAAGAAAGTTAAGTGATATTCGTTCACGGCACACAAGAAGCAAAAATCGTACCCCAGCTCCCCTCCTCTCCCCTCCCGGGCTTTCACCACGGGCCTATTCAAACTTTGCACCCCCACAAGGGCTCTGGGTACTTCTATCAACATTTCATAGGAGAAGATTTTTTTTGACAGAGAACACAAAAGCTGCTTTGTGTGAAGTCTGGACACTTTTTTTCTACCTAATAAAAACATGAATAGAAGTGGGACCTCAGCAAGCATATGGCAGAAAGTCTGGACTAACTGAAAAAAAGGGGCCTAGAAGAGTTTGCTCTCTGTCATTCCCCACCGTGTTTACTGTTGAATGTATATGGTGTAAATAAGGAGTATGCAGAGCGGGCCATAATGGAACATTGTTTATGTGCACATCCTGGCAAATGCATATACAGCATGGAGACTATTTCCAAGCAGAACATAAACACAAAAGAGGAGTGATGACAAACAAGTATTCCAAGGCAAGAAAAATGTTATTCCATATACAAACCAAACAAACTAAAGTGGTTTCTCCCCTGCTAGGATCCAACTGGCAGATCTCAGCTGCACACACTATGTAGCTGTTAAAGAAATGAGAGACATTCCAGGCTTACTGGTTGGCTTTCTTTTTCTTAAGAGACCTTATTATGCTCCCAATATTAAAAAGAAAAACACAGTTAATATTTTATTTTACTCTCTTGCAAAAACACAACAAAACAAAACAGTCCTTTCTTTCGGCCTGAATAAGAGCTGGGGAGATACAGCTGATGCCAAGAAAACACCATAAGGAATTAAGTCACAGCTTTTCTATTTTGAGTTCCCACTGAAAGATACAGAGATGGTTCTTTCTTCTGCAGGTCTCTCTGACAAACCTATTACACGGCTTTAGCAAGTGACACCAGTGTGACAATAACTTAGAGGTTTTATGCTCCTGGCAGAGTTTTTTTCCTTTTAATCATTACTCATAAAAAGGAAGAGGGTTTAGAAAACCCAAGTCCCTGCAATTTCAAGATAGCAAACCAGGGGATGAACCTTTTTTTGTGTGGTTACTTCTGGAGAATAGAGTATCATGCTTTGACAGCTGCTATGTTAATAAATGGGTGTAATTTTATTCCTTTAAAACTAACTTCAAACACATACCCAACTAAAGGAGGAAGAAAAGATTACAATTAGGAAAACAGACAGTAGAGTGGCAACAAGAACCACAGAAAGTCAACTGATAAAGCTGAGCTTTTTAAATGATTAATAGGCGTTTTTAGGATATTAGACACTAGAAGCTAGCAGCTTTAGTAGAAGATCATAGGAGGTCCAGAACAAAAATACTTTGTGATGTCCTTCACAGAAATGCAGAGCCAACCTGTGATTTTAGACTATTTTAAGATACTCAAGAGTGTGCCTCACTTTCTCCAAAGCTCTAGATACCAACTGAACAAACATGAAATACAAGTGCAGAACTGGGACCTGCACCTACACGTAGGATTTCTGCTGGTCTGTCAAAACCTGGATGCAAATGTCCCATGCTCTGCTTTTATGAACTCTTGGAACTTGGGTGCATCACTCATTGCACTCATAGAGCCCGGGCTGGGAATACTTGTAGCACCTCTACAATATATAGCCAGTCCTTTATGGAATCGCATTATTCTTTGATTTTCTTTTTTTCATGTATCACTTCCATTATACAAGACCAAAAGAACCGTCACAAAGCCTCTCGCTGGTGACTGGTTTAACATTAATACTTTTCAATTAAAATCACACTTTAGAATCCAAAGGAGGCTTATTTAAATTTTTTTTTTTTTAATTACCCTTGAACGCGCACCTTCCTCATCCCAGCATGACCTTACGCACACCCACTGCTTGGATTTCTGTTCAGCTGCTTGCAGACTTGTACAGAGCCTTCACTGTGCTTCACAAAACAACACATTTCTCATAATTACTCTTGGCTGCATGGACCACTTACAGCACGGTGACAGGGAGGGTGCACACCAATGCCAAGTACAAGCTCCCATGCTCTTTCCTCATTACAGAAGGTATTTCTGGTGGCTGAATACCTTCTGCATATTAGAGCTGTTGGCTGTACGAAGACAGGTTTTTTGGGATGTGTGCTACACTGGGCAACCATTCGGCAAAGAGGAGGATCTGTGACGGCTGTTGCAAAGCCGAGTCACAGTGGATGCTCTGATGATTTTAAATAAAAGGGGTTTTAGTAAGATTCCACATCTTACCCCTTACTCTTAAAGAAAAGGTATTAAACTATGGGAAGAATCTTAAAAAAATTTGCCAAATGTATAAAATTCCTAGTGAGACTTAAAGAATCTTTTTATTCTCTTCATCTAAGTTTCACTAGTCAAGCGAGCCACTCAGTTTTCATCTGAGAAGTTTTCAGCTTTAAGGACTCAGAAAAAAGGCTTATAAGCATGACCAGACTGGCATGTTGAAAGGCTAGGAAACTGAGGGATAAGGAAGAAGTACTCTAAATTATTATCACTAAGCCTTTTAATTTGTATGTCAGTATTAAGATTTATTTTACACTTGTGGCTGGCAACACTGAGTAATTCAGATATGCTAAAGTGAATTCAGGACCTGCAAAAGAGGCAACATAGGTACTGAAAAGGTACTGTGAAAACACTCTTGAGACCAGCTTTGTATTTCTTACTAACTGCTGTTCCAGCTGTGCAATCTTATACATCGTTGTTTACTAGAAAACTACATAAAAACTAATATTCTTTATATACTCCTCCCATCCCCCCGTTAAATTAAAATTGAGTTGTTATTTTAACCCTACTCAAGTATGTAATATAGTGATGATTGTAAATCTTTATGATCACAAAATCCCTTTGATTTATCCCTTAGTTTACGAGCTTTAACAAACATAATCCTAAAAACAATACAGAGGAAGATCTTACAGGCCTTCAAATGGTAGAGAGGGAGCAGGGAATGACTATATAAGTAAAGCTACAGCTTCAGGGCTCATGACTTTCCGGTTGGGAGGCTTTCTGAATGCTGCTAATAAGGTCCTGCCAGTGGAACCAGAAGAATATCTTTATAAAAAAAGGCCTTCAGTGTGGGAAAATACAATTTTCCAGAAAATTTTTAATAAAAAGCTAATAGATGCAGTACCTAATCTAACAACAGACATAAGTATGTCTGAATACATAGGAAAACATTATTATTAAAGGTGGCAAGTCCATCCTGCCCACCCCCCACCTCCAGATCTGTAGCCACAAACATGAGCATGTTCAAAGCCTATGTGAAGATACCAGACCTAGCTCTCCACTATTAGTGACCATATGGCAATAGCCAGTTAAACACACAAAAAAAAATTTTTCTTTTTCTGCTCAGTATTCCATGCTGTACAGCAAGAAGAAAATACATGGATATCTATGTCTGCAAAGCAAAGTATACCTGCCTTGTCTGCTCAGCCTTGGCCTTAGCCAAGATGTAGCCACCACCCTGCATCACAACTGACCCTCCGAACATTTTGGGAACCAGTATTAAACCAACATTTTAGCACTAAGGGTCTATGCACAAGCATGGCAATTCCTTTTGACTGTACCTACACTCATAAATACAATGGGCCAGAGCTCAGTTCCAGCCCTGAGGTTCAGCTTGCATTCAAAGCATCTCCCACTACATTACAGCATTGGCTTAGGGATATCTACAGACACAACTCAGCTGCCCCGATCCATGCCTGGCATTGCTGAGGAGAGGAGGCCTGTGTGCTACCTGTCAGTATGGACAACTCACAGGACATGACCTTGGCCCATGCCCTGACCCTGCTTGTTTTTCTGATAGCCTTTGAACCCCTGCAATTCACTCTATCCAGGAATATGGGCAGGAACTAAGCAAGTCTAAGAGCTTCCTATGGCTTTTGCTGACTCTCAGGACAGTTCACCACATTCTCGTGAAGAAAGAGCCCATGTGAGTAGCTGTGAGACTTCAAGCCCATGAGAAGTTCCTGAAAACAGAAATTGCAACAGGCACTGTCTTTTCAAGCATCATTTCTAGCAGAGGGCTGGAGTCCTTCCATGAGTGCTCTGTGCTGTCTCTGGAGCTGCCTGGTTTGGGGAAGAGCTGCCTCCACTGGGCTAGCAATACTTATGCAACATCTTTATACTCTCACTGGACCCACACAAGAAATCTGATCAACTACCTTCAGGAACCATCCAAAAACTTTGGAAGCTTCCAGTTGGCTCACTTGCTTGTGCATCTTGGGTACTCACATATCTTATGTAACATCCCCTTACTAAAAAACACAGAATTTTTATGGGTTTTGTACTGCCTAACATTTAAGCATATATACTGTAAGTCAGTGCCTTCAGTGACATCATCCTCTTGAGATGAGATATGGAGATGTATCTGATGAAAGAGGGAAAAGAGATCTTTATGTTTTTCTCTCCTGCATGTATCTCCCAAATGGGCTTGGCGTAGGTAGGAGTGATGCAATGCTTCTTTTGAAGACATTCTTAAAGGGTCAAAAATTAGGAAAATATCCCTTGAACACACCAAGAAGACAGTTTACCATACGGGAATTCTGGTCACCTGTTTGGAGTTTAACTGAAGCCACAACATGTTTCTTAATGCCGGCACTGGCACATGAAAATGGAGGTGAGCTTGCTGGTCACTTACATTTCACTAGTACAATGAAGCTTTTACTGGTTTCTTATTAGCGAGAAGAAAAAGTGCCATCCTGGTCAGTAACAACTGCTATGCTTCCCCTAAGTGTGCAATTTGGTGTTGAGACAACCCAGATGCCCAAGCTTTTCACACCAACAACAAATTGCCTTCTGGGAGGAACCTACTCTACCTTCTCATTAGTTTGGTCCCAATTTGTCTGTTTATTATCTAGTCATCACAGCCATCATTACCCTTGCCCCTGCATAGCTAAAAGAACTTTAGCCAAAAAGGCAACTGTTTGATGTGTCTAGCAGGCACTATGCACTCCTTACCCATCCCAGATATCCACTGTCAACATGGAGACAGGATTGCTTCCAGGATGAGGGTGTTGGTCACCCAGCCAAGATGCCAGGAGGGAAGGGATACACTCCTCAGCAGGTGTCACAAAGGCCAACCTCCCAGCCAAGGAGCCAAGGCCAGCCAGTCCTTGCCCGGTAACCCCCAAGGACAAGGCAGGCGACAGCGCTACACAATGGACTGGTGTAGAGCTGAGCACTATGGCAAAGAGACAGAAATCCTTTCAGCGATCTCATCCAAAAGCAGGAACCACTGGAAAGCCAAATTCAGTGCACATTGCTAGTCAGAGAGGAAGAAGCTGGCACGAGACACGATTGTGTTGCTTTCCTTAAAGGGGACTTTAAACAGCAAAATCTCTAGACCTTAATCTGTCAGAGGCACAGTGCTGTTGCAGCTTCCTTATCTTCAACAGGGTTTGCTCATGTTCAGCACATTAAAATGAGGCCACCTCTTAGTGAACAGGGCTGACGGGAAATACTTTATCACTAAATAGAACCATTTAAAATCAGACAGTTCTGGAGGTTGACAATCTAGGCTTAAACACCCTCCTGAGCTAATCATGCTACTCCTAGGGCAAAACCTATGAAAGAAATATGACACTTAAGCAGAAAATTGACATATTTTGCAGAGGAATAAGATGGAGTTATTGAGCAGAACGGTTTTTTAAGCATTTCTGTGAACTCAATTCTGATCTCAAAATACATAATCTGTTGGGTCTACATGACATTTCCACTGCTGATAAACTATGTTCAAATATATCAGGCAGAGGATGACCTACTTGTTTAAAGTTCTAATTGTTAATTTTAATGGATGGCTAGTAAAATTTGCAGTGCTGTGTTAGGGGAGAAGAGCCTAGACAGAATGTTTGCTCATGTTCAGCACATTAAAATGAGGCCACCTCTTAGTGAACAGGGCTGACGGGAAATACTTTATCACTAAATAGAACCATTTAAAATCAGACAGTTCTGGAGGTTGACAATCTAGGCTTAAACACCCTCCTGAGCTAATCATGCTACTCCTAGGGCAAAAACTATGAAAGAAATATGACACTTAAGCAGAAAATTGACATATTTTGCAGAGGAATAAGATGGAGTTATTGAGCAGAACGGTTTTTTAAGCATTTCTGTGAACTCAATTCTGATCTCAAAATACATAATCTGTTGGGTCTACATGACATTTCCACTGCTGATAAACTATGTTCAAATATATCAGGCAGAGGATGACCTACTTGTTTAAAGTTCTAATTGTTAATTTTAATGGATGGCTAGTAAAATTTGCAGTGCTGTGTTAGGGGAAAAGAGCCTAGACAGAATTATATGAGAAAAAAAAATTATACATAAAGCATTTTCCATAACTATTTATGTTTTAAATTCATACCTTCAAAGCCAAGTGCATGCCACTGGAGTGAAGGATTTAACAGTTGGGGGTTTCTGTTGTTAAGGATACTGGGATTGCTCAGTCTATAGAGAAGCCAGTGTAGTTGGAAAAGTGAATGAACAAACATCTTTACTGCCACAGCAAACAAAACCTGATACTGATTTTTCTTATCCATACTGTAGATGTCACAAAAAGCTACACAGATGTAAATCCACTGGAAATAATAGTTACTCCAAATTGCTGCTGGTCAAATATAGCAGAATTTGGCCTGACATGAAGGCAGAAGAACAACTCTGCAATTGCATTTATGAAAGAAAATAGTAACATAATATATTCTTTACTTAAGAACTCTATGAAATATTTAAACACTGACATAAACTAGTTTTCCTATTAAAAATTCGTTGCTGAATTTTCAGGGCTACAAACATTCTGAGAGTAGGCTTTCAGATAGTATGATGTAGTATTAGTATGAATTTGGGCCAGCATTTTCAAACCGAACATTTAAGGCTAAGATAAGTATCTTTTTATGTGCCAAGTATTTATGGTTCATAGACATGCTGATAATGACTGAGTCAGGCAGGACTGATCCACTCAGCAGTGAATTTTAGGGATGCAACCCTGCTTGCATCAAATTAAGCTAACTATGCTGCTGATCCACAATCACAACATGAAAAGCTGAAGGTCTCTAAAAGTACTCAGGCTCATATAGGTGGAAACAGAGTAGCAAAGTTTGGTCAGTAACTTCGGGGCTAGACTGATCCTATTATTAGCAAAACTTTTTTTCATGAAACCCTAATGATTAAAAAAAGCAGTATCAACTCACAAAATACTTAGAAGTATTAAGTTAGAAGTTAAGAAAAGAACTTAGAAGTTAAGAAAAAGGGCATAAAACACATTTGTGCCAGAGCAAAATAAGTACCATGAGAAGTAGTACTTTTTGTTGTTTTAGTTTTTGTTTTCGGACAGCTTTATTTATACACAGGATGAAAACACACTGCAGGTTTTTTCACAAGCGGGTTTTTAAGGTGATCTCTATCTACTACAAAAGTAATTTACATTTCCATTATCAGTCTTAAATCTTTCCTGAGAGTCTGAAGGCCAAAGTAAGTTTCTAATCTCAGCCACTGTCTACACGACCCATTCAAAAAGAAACCCTCAAAGCTCAGGCTCCTTAAATCAACTCCATTTGGTGCAAGGCTGGGTTTCTGGCTTGTTTGCTTTTGGCCTTCCTGGATATTGGTTCAGGACTTAGGGCCGAGCTCAGCCGCAGAGATAATGCAAAATCAGAACGATTCTTTTCCTCTGGCTGCCAAGGAAATCCCTGCTTTAGATTAGAAAATAACTAATGATTGTGTGTCCCTGTATGCTTTGGAGTAGGGCCCCTTATTTTATCTACATGGCAGCTACCTGTCAACGTGTGGTGCTTGGAGTAGCGCACTGGGAGTTCATACACACCAAGACTATCTAAACAGACCATTAAGTGCTAGTAAAGTAACACATGTGAACGACAGGTCAATAAATTTTAAACAACTTATGTTCACTGCAAAGACCTGGCTGTTTTAGAACAAGCTGTGTTTACATAAAATCAATTTTTACAAGCATCTAAATAATTAGGGAATATACTGCAATAATAATTATATTCTAAGTTCGATATAATAGTTCCAAACAAATTCACCGTATCACTTGCTTGTTTACACAATTCCTCCCCCCTCCCTTCCAGGTTTCAGCTTCTTAAATAACTCCTCCTCTTTACAGAAGACGTTCAAATGCCAACTTCTGTCCAAATGAGAAAGAGCTGTTACTTTTTATACTAATGTGCCCTGATGCTCATCCCACTGCATATGTAGTATGTGCAAAATGACTGAGAGGTCAGTAAATCACAGTTCTAACCTATGTTGTTATTTTATCCCTTCTAACAATATTTACCAATATTTGTTTAGAATCAGATTATCTACCCAGAGCAATCTATGTGTTAACAGAAAATCAGAATTATCCAAATTCAATTTTGGATCAAAAATTCAAAAGCTTTGGATTAAATGATGGCTGAGATCTCAACTTCCTGTTCGTTATACAGTATCAGTCTATTAATTTAAAAGCTGCATATGCATACTCAAATAAACATACACACATGCCACATGCACTCACACCCAATTGCAAGTAGATGGCAAATAAAAGAACCCAAATTTCACAATAAAGACTAAACTAAATGTTATCCATAGCTACAATGGCAAAGACACTGGCAAACTGATTTACAGGGCTGAGTTTCCACTTCATTTTTGTTGCTTTTCAGCTACAGGCAAAAGAATTTAGCATGTTTTGAGCGCTATAAATTCACATTTGCCACAAGAACCCATGATGCCATCTGTTCCCTGGAGCGTTTACATAAAGTATGCCAATGCAAACCATCTGCAAACTGTTCTTGCATGCGAATTCTTGTGATAATGCAATGTGGTACATTTGCAATTTCAAGCAAAGACCACTTGAGCTTCTTTGTAATTGCCATGCTTAACTCAGATGTTCTATAGAAACCTCTTTAGAGCAGGATTGTGGGGTATTTTGTCGGTGGTTTTGCTGAAGTCCTTGATGTTAACTCTTTACCATTGTTTTCAGGTTTCATTACTGCAAGATAATGGTGCACCTTAAGGTAAGGGTGAAAGGAGGGAACACAGAGAAGTGGGACATCCTCCACTCCCTTGAGCTAAGGACTTTTAAACAAACTCTTAGCCTTTTGGAAACAAGAGAGCAAGACCTTTGCTACTTATATTAAGCACTGGATTGTATGAACTGTGGGTTTGCAAAGCACTGCAGTTTTTTCTATCCAGTGTAAAAAGATATCTCAGTTTCTCCTTTTTCACATTTTTTTTCTTCTTGCTATTTTAAAAAATTGATGGGAAACAAAATGCTTATGAATGACATGCTGATATGCACTGATATTGTGAGCAGCAATTGAAATTTTCTGAAATAGTAATGGTGGAAAAGGTACCCACACACACAAACACGCTGCACTCCCCCAACAGCAGAAATCCCTGCAGATCCTCCAGCAGCTGGGGCCCTGGCTAACTCTTTGCTAAATAGATGAATTACTGAGCCTCTAAACCATTTTCTAGGTTTCTCCAGTTGGTATCTAAATTTTAAATAACCATTTCTCTCCCCACACAGCGAATTCAAAGGTAGAATTCCCTATCTTGGATCAAACTAGCTACTATGAGTAATCTGTGTGTTCTGCTTCCTTTTCTGATTTGCCATAAAAAGGAGTGGCCAATATCACCACTTAGTCATATTTCTTCACATAGCACAATTTCACACTTCTGCTGCTACCATATATAATATAACTTCACTCTTCCCTACTACTCAAACATGCCTTTAGTAAAAGCCACTCAGGAAAACAAAGATCTGGCGGAGCGCTTGGGTGCCACCCCTCAATTAGCCAGCCTGACACATGCGACATACCCGTGCTGCCGCCACTCTCCAGCTATGAGCCCGGCTGACTCCAGTGCATTAGCTGATGGTTGAAGAGTGTATTATAGACTGACTGTAGAAACGATTAGCAATACTTACAAGATTCAATCAGCTTGTAATTTGGCTCAGTATGCACTTGTGCTCTATGAAAACGACAGTCGGAACTTTCCCCACTCTTTGAGTGTTACTACTGGGAAGTTTCTCTTGACAGCTAATCCCATACACCAGCCTTAAACTAAATCCTAGTAAAGTTAGTTCTGAGATTTTAATTTCTATCACTCATTCACTCCACACAATGTTAAACATTGTGAACAGTGACATATATGATATAATTAACTATGACAGAGAGTTTTCATTTGTTTGCATGCAGAGGCTTTATTTTTCATTATCTTGCTTTTAGTACAGAAAGAAGCAAGCAAACACTGACATATATGGTGTACATCACATCCCTCCCAACATTTCTACAGCCAGTGAATGCCAATTTTTAGTGCTAAATCTGCCTTTCTTCAGCAAACCTGCTTCCTAGCTCCCTCCTGAGCCTCTAGGACTAATATTCACCCCAGGCTGTTTTCCAGAGTGGGTTATGTCATGCTTTGTTGGGAGTTTTCAGCACACTCAAAATTTATGCAAAAGAGAAAAAGAGATGATCAAAGTAGCAGGAATACCTGAGCTTCTCTGCCTGTGGTAGCTCACTTTCACTGAGCAAGCCTCAACAGCATCTGTCACTTAAAGCAATGGATTGTTTTGCTCAGACATCTGTGGGTCACATTATTTCACAAGGCTGCAGCAAGAGGGGAAAGTAAAACTGAGGCAGGTTATTAATCACTTACCGTTTCCTGTACAACATAGAGGAAATAATCAAGCAGTATAGTGGGTTATAAAGGGAGATTCCTGAGAAAGAAAAATACGCACTTCATTTAAGGCATTGCAGGAGGCCATGTGATAGAGGCGAATTCAGTTTGTGGAAATTTGGCTTTATTTTATTTATGAGATTAAGTAACTGACAACAGCTGCCACATCTAAATGAGGGTATGATGGCATTCACCCAGCAACTGAGAAGAGCAGCGCTTCAGATTTACAAGTCTTCTCCATTCATATCCAAAAAGCACAGGGTTTGCAGGGTGGAACAAGCCCAAACTACTCTCAGTGATACTACACGACCAGATCTGGAGGGAACTTGCCCCATATAAATTAATGCCAGCCTTAACAAGAGTAACTTTGATTCATCGATATATGCAGCTGTGTCCTCACTAGGGAGTTTTCTGGCTACATATGATTTTATACATCTGTCAGCTTTAAATCAGGGATCCAAATATAGACTGCAGCATGCCAGAACACTCTGTCAATTTGTCCCTTTCCCTTGGGCCTATAAAGCACTAAATGGGCAGAGACTCATCAGTGAGGGATCAAGTCCTGATCCTACCCACACTCCACAGTCCTGTTAACCTCAGCAGTGCAAAATGGGAGTCAAAAGAAACGAAGATGCACCCAATTTTTAAAGTATCTCCCTCACCCCCCTGCCCCAAATTATCAATCTACAGCAGATTCAATTTTTTTTTCCATTTTTCCTCCTGCCACACAAATGTGTAGGCAGTTTCCTGCCAGCTAGTAGTGTGAAAAGTCAAAGGGTACACAGCATCAGCAACGATGAACACCAAACTGAATTAGACCATTTTCTGAATCATCATTTCTGTGATGAATAAGGGAGGTAAAACTGCCTTTGAAGAATTTTCTAAAGCTACACTGAAGTAATCACCCAAAACACAGCAGAGGTGGCTCACATGGAAGGATATGGGGGCAGTGTTCTGTGGTTTTGTGTGGATTCTAGCTACATTAAGAGAACAAGGCTTAGGACTGCTACCTCTGATAATTTATACAAGGTATTTCTAATACTAACCTATTCTTCTCTTATGTTTGCAGGACAACAAAGACTTGTCCCTGTTTCTGCTCTTCCCATGAATTTCCAAAGGAAAAAGACAGCATTCAAAGTCAGGACTGGCCATGCTGGCAGATGAAGATGCTGCTATAGCATCTTGGCAGTTCAATACCAAGTGAGTTAAATGAAAATAAAATTAAAAATTAGCCAGTTTAAGCAGTATCAACTGCAGGTAACGGTGATAATGGTCACAGTAAAAAATAGCCTCACATTTCACTAATAATATTGTTATTAGTATTGATGGACCAAACTCCTAATAAATGCAAAAACCTCTAACATGGAACACTGCAATGCACAAAAAGCAACCCGCACACCAATTTTTTTTTCTTTTTTTTTTTGTATTACTGAGCTTTATATTTCAGTCTGTAGAAATAGCTCAGTCATCAAAGACTGTGACCCCCATGAGGGCACTAATTGAGGAATGGATAGAGTTTCCCAGAGACTAACAGCCCAGGGTAGTGAGGCTGTGCTGTCCTGCTACAGCGCTGCTGCAAGGAATACATATGTGACAAGACCTTTGGTCCGTAACTGTGATGGATACCAAGTTGCTACAGCAAATATTGCCCTGGATGACTGCCAAGGATTAATCTTTTGACAATTAGGAACTTGTTTCATTTTGCAGCATAAGCGAGGGTATGCCTTCGCTAACCTAATCTCAGTTTGAGAGATGTCGAGCATATTCTTCAATATGAAATTAAAAGACAGGCTGTTTTATCTTCAAAAGAAGTGACTGGAACATAGAAAATCACTCTTAAATCTATCACTGGATATAGGATTAGACAAAGACTGACTGTGTTTCACTGATACATACAGCTTTCAATACCCTCTTAAAAATCACAGTTCTAAAAAAATCAAATGACAGAATCTGGTAGAAATTGTATTACTTTGTAGTGATCAAATTCTGTCCTTAGATGTACACGCATGGGGCTTCAATTTGACAGCAGGCCTCCATAACCAGAAAGCCTTCATCTGAGCACAGAATCTGACCCACAGATGCAGGAAAACATCTATGTTTGATGTAGCAGATTTCTATCCTTTTAGAAGAGTAGCATCTGGACCTGAAAGTATTTTAACACACTGAGACTGATGCATTTGACATATTGTAGTCTTGCTGAGTTCCTTCTTTTATTTGGAGATGATGAACTTGATAACAGTCTGCATTACCAAGTGATTAATCAGTCACTTTTGTAAAGGTTATCTGTTAAAAATACATCTGATTAATTTGGTCCAATGACAGAAGAGGAGCTATAGATCCCTTACGGCTGACCCAGAGGCCATCACTGTATAACAATGGACAGGTTTCATTTATAACATGGTGAACACACCTGGAAATCTGCTTGTAATTAGAAAGTGATAATGAATCCATCTATCAAAAGGAAGCTGGTTTGTCAGCAGTTCTGGATGCAAACCATGATATTTACTGTAAATCCCTCTGGCTTTCCCTGGGGAGTATAATTGTAAATATGAGTCTTCAGCACCTCAGACAAAGGTCTTTCTAGGTTCTGGTTTTAAGGAAGAGATTTTTCTTTTTGGTCAATTCATGTTCTTGCTTTAACAGTGAGTAAAAGTGGCAAGTGATGAGTTACAGACATCAATCTTTTTCTTCAAACATTATTGTGTCTGTTTCAGCAGAGGAGAAAGATGCTTAGAGACTCTGATGATCTGAAAGACAAATGAGACCTGTACAAACAGAAAATGCTTGAGTGAAGCAGAAGTACAACCGCCTGCAGGTAACAGAGGATAATTCAAGAGAGTTGTGTACTTAGTGTAAGTTCCTGACAAAGGGTACGGGTCATTCAATACCTATAAAGATTATTGGGGTGATACTAAAGCTGTTTCAGAAATAATCTGATTAACGTGAGCTTCTGAAGAAGGCTCAGACTGAAAAAGGACTTTGAGATTATGAGCTTTGGAAACTGGAAAAATAGAATTACCATCAAAGGAAATTATCAGGAAGGATGAAAGGGGATGGAGGGCACTTGGAACAGCCCGGACAACAGCTGCTAGTTTTTTTCCTTTTTATCAGCATTCAGGTGGAAATATCTGCAGATACCAGAACTCCAGTTCCAAACAGCAACCGTAACAGGAACAGAGCCATTACTCAAGGTACCTGAACACCTCCATCACCCTGGGCAACTGATAATCAAATGTAAGTAACATCCCTGAAGGAAAGCCACAGTAAAAGAGTTCAATACATTTCTGAATATTGATTCCTTCCAGAAACCAGAGTAATCCAGATAGGACTAAAAGAAAACGGGACATCAGTCTTTAGTGTAAAATCAGTTACAATCCAATTAAGCATCTACCAGAAAGCCAACATAAACACTCACATGCAGCAACAAAAGAGAAAACAAAACCATGTAGTAATAGTCCTCTCAAATCTAACACCAGAAGATGAAGAGACCTGGCCTGTTTCACAGCCACAGACAGATGATTAAAACATAAAACACACATGTCAGAATAAAACTGTTAAATAAATCATTTTACAAGGAGGAATTCTAAGGTTTATTTCCACTATTTTCTTGGCAACTAGCTAATTACCTGCTTATATCTTCTTAAGATGAGGAGGAAGCTGAAAAGAGGCCATTAATAAATCAGATGTTCCCCAGCAGCCCCAAGCCTTTAAACACAGTGGACAGCAGTTTTTACTACAGGAGAGTATAGCCAAGCTCATAACAACATTACTCAAAAAGTCCAAACAGCCCTTCAGCCACCAGTCTTCTCAAGTGTTTGTGGGGAAAAAGTCTATTAAGAAAACTCCAGAATATACACACATGGAAGAAAGTGAAGAAATGAAGCACAGCGGAGCACAAAGGCTAATGTCAGGCAACCACAGCAAGGATTCCGCAGCGGAGACACGGCATCAGAGCAGCAGGACATCCAGAATAATTCATGATTGTGGAGAGGAAGAAAGCGTTCCCTATGGCCCCATGGATACCACTGACCATTCCTAGGGGCATGATCATGGCTTTGCCCCTGCCCCCTCAGGGTACAGCCAGGCTGGGGTGGTTGGAGTCAGAGGTGTGTGAGATCTTCCCAGGAACCCCTCCCATGGCTGAACATGGCAACATGGAGAAAGACCAGCAAGGAGAGGACATGACCAAGAACAGTCTTCAAACAATAGTCTAAAATGTGAAGACTCATATGTTCACTGGATGGGATCACCTGGTCAAAGCAAAAGATCTGAAGTAAAAATTCAGCTTTCAACCATAATACCTAATTCAAATTAAAATAACAGGAAGAAGACAAAAAAGTCCAAACACAACCACACCACTTTCCCCAGTGTAATGGGAACGAGCAACAACCTACCAAATCCAGCAAGAATGTAGACTGTCACTCAGTCAGCCATAGGTAAATTAACCTATTCAAATTCAATGGACCTAATCAAATTCAGAAAATTTGATTAATTTTAATGCAGTTGATAAATGCTCAGGAGAGTATTTGCAGAAAAGCATGACCAGAGAAAAGAAAGTGGCAGAAGAAACACACTGCCTCCTCCAGCCAAGGCAGAGGACAATCACCACCCTGCCCTTTCTCAGCACTCTAGTGAAATTGTCCAGAACAGCTGCAGCTGGAAGGACAGACAAGTGCCCTAACAGCCATCTCATGACAGGACTCATATCCCCACAGCCCTCGGGATAACCACTAGCAAGGTTTCAAAAGGGGGTTTATTTATGGGAGACAACCATTGAGATCATAAGCTCTCACACAGTTGCAGTCCCAACAGGACCAGGCAGAGCTAGAGCATTACAAGACACTGCTTGTCCTCTGTAATTCCAACTGTTGCTATGGAAATAGAAGGAATTTTTCTGGCACTTGCCAAATGCAACCAAGAGCTTCTGCAAAAGCCATGCTGCTATAGTGACCTAAGGTGGACAGACCCAACCACCTGTGCCAGTGGAGCTGTCACTGGGAGGCAAGAAGCCCTGGAAAAATAAGGCTATTGAAGGCAATGCAATAGGAAAGATCAGGCAACAGAAAGGCTTGAATGGGTGAAGGATCACAGAGTGGAGAAGCATAAGGGAGAGGGGGAAGGGCAGTGGAAAGCATGATAGGAGAAGTGATGGAAGAGAAGGATGATGCGGGAAGAGGCACATCAGCATGCGTCACTGAAAAACGTCCAAAATTCAACGACTGTCACAGCAAATGCTACCCAACCAGTAACACCAGTCCCTCCCAGCACACCATCCAGCAACCTGCAGAAGGCAGCCTCCATCTTAGTGTTTTGGTGCCGAGGAGTTGAGTGCAACACAGTTGTTTGGCAAGCACTGAGCCTTCAAATTCTACATGATTGAATGTGTTTCCCCTAATAAAACACATTTATTAATACACTGCTATTTTTAAATGTGATTTTCAGAAACTGTGTCATCCAAGAGGTACACTGCAGGGTGGAAGAATGGAGAGGCCAAGTGGGGGGAATAGATGCCTTCTGAGTCTTGCTCACTGAGACAAAGCTATTGGGAAAGCAGCACTACGAGAGCAGCAGATAGGGAGCAGATCCCAAAACTATGAGTGGCGATGTTAGTGAGGATGCTGGTTACGCAGGCATGTGCAACAGGGCCACATGGTTCTGTAAGATACCAAGAGGCTCTGAAACACAGCTGGATCAAGCCTGAGTTATGTGCCAGGTGAAGGCAAAACCCAACATTCCTGCAAAGCTAGGCATGGTCAGTGTTAACGTTTGTGAAGTGCCACAGAAGCTCTACATTTTTCAGACACCTAATGATATTGAGGCACAGAAAGAAAGCTAAACAAAGAGCTTCATTCACTCCAGTTCCATTAAAAACACAGAGAACAAAATCAGTTCCAGACATGTGGGAAAGAACCAACAATTGCTAGCAAAAACAGTAATACCAGCATTAATGTTCCAAGAGAAAGAAAAAAACCATGATGGAATAAAAAAATAATCACATGAATCACGTAAGATGCTTTCAACAATCTGAGTACAATTTAAAAATAATTACTAAAAGAAATCAAAACTAGCTCACTGAATTCAAAATGTACATGTGTGGAAGATTAACACTGCTTCAAAGATATTCTTGTATAAATGGTCAGTAATAACAGCCTATATAATGAGTACACGGTAATTAAGAAATATAGATAGCAATAACTTAATGAGGACATCATATTTTCCCCTAAGGAAGGACATTAGCACTGATACATCCATCTGCTCTCTTCATACCTAGAGTCTTGTCCTGGTGGCACAGTCCTCACATACTTCAGCCCATACTATTTTGTGAGAACCATTGGTCAATGCAGTAAATGTCCTTACACTTTTATGTCGACTTACAAATAACAAAAGAGTAGCTCACTGACGTCTGATCTAGTAAAAAGAGGTTTGTACCTAGCCATGCTACTTATTTCATCCTTGTCTGGCAAAGCTAACTGAGAATCTCTTCTCTACTGTTAAGTGATCTTACTGCCCTGTCAAACTGCTCACTCCCCACTCTCCCCCACACTTGGGAAAAGTCCTGCTCATAGCCAGAAAAAGCAGTAATAATCCATCATCATATACACAGAGCAACTCCTCAATTCCCTGTTTTATTTTACCTTCTCAACAACCACTCACTTTTCCTTCTTAGAGAAACCTGTCTCTCATTCCTCTTGCTGAAATGGCACCCTAAACTTCAAACACAACTGCCTATACTGCCGATGTTTTTTTTCTGCCATCTCCTAAAGCGATCAGGGCTTTTGAGGGCACACCACTTCCCAAGTCAGCCTCTTGCAAAGATTTGATGTATCAAGTATGCCTGATATTTGTTCCTGTCAAATGTATCATACAAATACTGTTCTGACAGTGTTTTTATGAGTAGCACAGGAACATATTTGGAAACAAACAAATCTTATCCTTGGGACCAGAGACAAGGATATTAAGGAAAGAACATTTTGGTGTATGTGAGTGTATGTTTTCCTACTTACTGCCCAGTAGGGAGGAAGGTGAATTGCTACTTACTTTCACAGACTGCAGTAAGATTTCCGATTCACCCTGCCAGGCTCAGACAGTATTATCACCTGCATCAATTAAGGTACCTTAGCAAGGGGTTTTGCAAAAATATTACAGTAACGGCTTTACAAAGCATGAAAACCTAAATGTACCCTCATTTATGAGGAGGAAACAAATGAATGCATCGTTTAGGGTAATCTGCAAAACAAGAGGACATGTGCTGTAGGCACTTTTGTTGGTAGGTAAAAAACAGTCACAAGAGAACAAAAAAAAGTCCTACTGAAGTTCCTCCCTCCTGGCCATTGTCTTCCTTCCCATTTCTTATTTGGCATTTAACTGATGCTTTTGTTTTTTCCAATAAAAATCTGAACACTATTTCTATGAATCTGAAGGGTTTGTATGACGTTCCTTATAGCAGCCAGGACCTCAGTCTGGGTTCTCCCAGCCCGCCCTCCAAATCACTTCAAACCAGCTCCACAAAGACTGTCCACACAGCCCCTCAAATAAGCACAACTGCAACAAGGATTTTCATGATAACAACAGGCCTTTCTCTAGGTATCTCTCTCTGCTGTGGTGCAGTTTTGCCCATGATCCTCCCAGCTTAAAGGCAGAGTCAGGACAACACAACCTGCATAACTACACCTGGTCAGTCTGCCTTTTTCTGCTGATAGAGAAATAATAAGTTACATACTTTTGTAATGGGTTTTTGAAATTTTTCACCTGTTTCTACTTTTCCAGATGTCCTAGGGCAACCAGCCCCTGGGACTTCTACCCCTGGCCTTTATTCTTCATTACTGGAGACCTTAAGACAGCAATGCTGTCCTCTCCAACTGCAAAGCAAAGGGGGCAAAATCTGACTATGAATTTCTAGATGAGGCCACTGCTCGACATGTCTATGTCCCTAGAAAGCAGACACAGGCACTGTGTTAACAGGTTATTTTCAGGGAACAGGACAGGAAAAGTGGTTTCAGAGGGAGGGAGGAGGGTCTATGTCCCCAGAAAGCAGACACAGGCACTGTGTTACAGGTTATTTTCAGGGAATAGGACAGGAAAAGTGGTTTCAGAGGGAGGGAGGATACTGCAGGAAAGCAGTTCCATGCCCTGTAGGAGAGATCCCATGCATTAGCTGAGCCTCTTCAGAATGGAAAAACACTGAGAAGCAGCAGCTTCATTACAAATTGAGTCTGACCACCAAAGTCATCACTGAAAGAAATTACTGACAAGGGTTCAGGAAAAGGTCTGGTTATAATATAAATCGACACACTGACCATGGTGATTGTTCACCCATTTGAGAAATGGGTGAAAGTAAGGAATTCTGCAATAGCTCCTCTCTACAGAATCAAGGTCTCATGGAGTTCATGTGGCACAGAATCATAGACTCAGAATGGTTTGGGTAGGAAGGGACTGTAAAGATCATCTAGTTCCAACCCCTCCTGTCATGGGCAGGGAACCTTCCACTAGACCAGAGCCCCATCAAGCCTAGTCTTGAATGAGAATTGTAGAACTGTTTCAAATCATTTACTGGTAGTTCTCATGCTGAAAATGATTCTTAGGTCAAAGAGAATCAAAACAAATCTTTAGCATCATACCCTTTGTACAAAGGATTTGCATACTTCTTGATTTTTCCACTTTCAGTTGTCCAAGTGAAGAACTGGGTGGGTAGGGGAAGTGTTTATGGTAGACACTTGTTTCCTGCAGCATATGAATGTCTTCACCTCTGGAAGCAGGACCACAGTGGCATCCAATGTGGGTGGCTCCTGTGTTGCTCAGTCAAGCTGAAAAAGCTTGGCACTGAAAATTAAACTCTGTGGAAGTTCAAGGCTTGCTCAGTTGCACCATTAACAGATATCAGAGGCAATGACTGTCAGGAGACAATAGGGATAAGGTGGTATTTGAAGAACATAAATTAGAGGAGACAACTTCCAGCAATAGGTTTAAAGCATCGTGCACTTTCAGCAGTGAGGTTGGACTAGTATTGAGAAGCACCTTGCTCTGTCCAGGTCTCTTCTCTCAAGACCAGCACCAATGCCAATAGTCACTGGAAGTGTTTAAGCTAGAAGAGTGTGCCACAGTCTATTTGCAGGTCTTTGTGACTGACACATGGAAACGATCAGGCTGTTTTCCTAACACATGCCTGAGCCTCACCAGAGCCTTTATAGGAAGACTTGTTTTGTGGTAAGATTGTTTCAGGAGTTAAGCACCCATTATTTCTTTCCTCTGGGCACAGAAAGACATTAAGAAATTATTCCCATTTTGGTACCCCTAATTGACAGTCCCAAAAAACTGCTAAGTATCTAACTGGGATTTCCTGAAGCAGAAGAGACAT
>NW_008237681.1:2694385-2705651 GCF_000691975.1 Corvus brachyrhynchos
CTGCCTTTTTGGAGCAGTTACCACACAGCAGGATAGGTGAGGCTTAAAAACAGAGTATTTTGTGTGCCCGTTTTGCAAGGGTGCTTTGCCAGTCTTCCCACCTGTTTGTTACTTCACAGCTACTGGCATTCAAACAAGAAGTGAGGACTGTAAATGAATCTACGGATTGTACAGTCCTTGAAGATTTCAAAGGAGTTCAGTCTGAGCTAAAAGCTGGCAAGTTGGAAACCATTTAGACATCTTACTGCAATGGTCAGTAAAAGGAAACGGAGTTTCAGACTACCTCCTGCCTTAAGTAAACAAGATACATGTGTAGCCCTGTCAGAATCAACTAGTCAAGAACAAGTTTCAAGCACATTTAAAACTGAATTTATGCTGACCCTGACTTAAAAGAGAAGCATATTGTTGATAAGCATATATAAAATTCATTTCTCATTTACAGAAAGGAAAAAGGAAGACCAATTCTGATACAAGCTTGCAGGTCGTCTTAGTACTTGAGCCTTCTAGATGTAGAAAAGGGTTTGCTAAGAAAGGAAAACATGCTGGGGATTTGATCTATATTCCAAGAGGTCTTTGCAGTCATATAAAATGACCCAGACTTATTACAACTTCAAAAGACACACATAGTTAATACTGATTTTATCAAATATCATA
Organism: Corvus brachyrhynchos; assembly: GCF_000691975.1. NCBI lineage: Eukaryota > Metazoa > Chordata > Aves > Passeriformes > Corvidae > Corvus > Corvus brachyrhynchos. Next base: position 2,695,040 of record NW_008237681.1, read on the forward strand.
ATACTACACAGGCTAGCATTGCTTTTGAAAGTATTTGCATAATGAATAACATATCAAGCTGTGTAAACCTTTACATTTTTGGTTTCTCATCTAGATAGCTTTTAAACAAAGTCAGAAGCAAAGCTACATGTTTATTTTGCCCTTTTTTAACTTTTATGCAGAAATAAGATTTGCTATTTTTCAAGCATTTGTGTTCCCTCCTTCATTTTGAGCAAGGAGAAATGGTCCTGACATATTACATATGACATATGACATAATGGATTTTTGGAGGAATCTTTTGCTGATTAACCATGCAGTGAAATGAAATGCTTAATAGAAAACACTTGGCACAAGCTCCCTGATCAAAATGTCACCTTGAAAATGGCTCATAAGTCATTTGTCACTGTAGATTTTACCCACATTGTACAATACTGGCATCCCATACTAACACACTGCAACTGTGAGTAGACAGCCTGGGGTGATAAGGAAATTACAGGTATTACCTTTCTGGTTATCCACAGATAATTAGCAGCTCCCGTAGGTTGCAATGATCTAGGAAATACCATGTCAAAGGCAATCCTTGTGCAAGTACTGACTCTGACAGTCCTTTACTATCTCTGGCCAAGGTTAAATTTGGGTCACCGTACATGTGAACGTATGGAATCACGCATATGATGCCAAACAGGCTTCGTCCAGTGTTTGACCTTTACAGAGAATGTTTTTCTTGCAGTATCTAGAAATTATTTGTAAAAACTGGCATCCAAAGTGTGAATACAGTTGAGAAGTTACAAACAGAACTAGGTATTTTCATTTGCTCTGCTACTATAAAGTTGTCTGGGCCCTGGTATTTTAGACAGAACCAGCTTCAGCTGAGAAATGACATCAACATTAGTCCACACAGTGCCCCTTCTGATTGCAGGCAAAATGAAGATTCCTCAGACAGGCGACTCAATGCTCTTGTAAAGGGTAAAAGTCAAATTCTGCCCTTTTGAAGAAAAATGTTGGTAGCTGTCTGCCTGCTTTGAAAATTGCCATACGCTCTCTGCAGATATGACTGAGAACAAATACAGTTAGTGTTTTACCCCTACATATCTTTGCTTATTATTTTTATCATTCAGATTACCTCAGCATTATTGTACATTTGAGAAGCTATTTATTTCCTCTGCTTTTTAGGAAATGATGTAAATACCTGGAACTCATGAAACATTTGGGTAGAAATGCCAAAGTCTGATTTTTTTATCCAGTATTCATGGCATATGCAATTGAAATCACTCCACCACAATGTTCCCTAATTCCTATATTCTCTTCCCATATGCAGTAAATGCAGCCCCCACCATAAAACACTGCACTACAAGTGCAGTGGTACCTGGCATGCTGTATCCTTTCCATTCTGCAGAATTCTTTCTGCCTGTGCTCTTTGTAGCCCATCTCTAGATGTCCATCTTACATCTGTATGATGTAGCTTCAGTCGACTCTAAAAACTCAGTGTTATTTCTCCAGTCAAGGGAATACAGACACTTCTTAGCCCATGGTGACAAAGCCAAATGTTCTGAAGCACTTTATGCTGACAGAAACATGCACCAAAACTGGGATTCACTGCGTAGCCTGAACAGTACACCACATTGCATCACAAAAGGATCCTTGGATGGCTTCTTGTAGTAAAAAAAAGACCATATTTCTATTTGTATGAGTGGCCTGGTTCCCTAATCAGAATTACTGAGCATACCTTTTATTTTTGAAAGTGAGATTTTTATCCCTAAAAACTGAGACCCTCTAGTGCTACCACATCTGTCAAAATGCATCTTTACTCTTCCATACATCCCCACATTTGCAGTTTAAGCCAGACCATTTGGATGGTACTTTATGGTGCTTTCTTCTACCTACAGCCCTGGAAACACTACAATACTCAGGGGTGAGACATGCTAACACAAGGTCCATGAGTGATTTCATAAGGCCTGAGTGGTTTTTTTCTCTGTCCCTGAACAGTCTGTGGTACAGAAGGGAAAAAACAAAATACTTCCATTGCCACAGTACTAACATTAACCTTTAGGTAATGAGTACCATCATTCAGGCCACTCAGTTCAGTTCAGAAAAATCACATGGAAGCATGAAGAGAAGGATACTAATGAGTATGCCTGGATGTATCTCCATGTCCCTGGGAAACAGGGGCATGCTGTGGTGGACCAGTCACATCTCCATGAATGATGGCACCTGTGCCACACAAATGGTTAGAAGAATCCCTCAGTCTTACCAGCCTTATGAGTGTTTCTGTGTTGCGTGCAACCAACCAAAGAACAAACCAATCCCAAGCCATGAAGGGGCACAAGCTCTCAGTAGCAACAGGAAATGTCCATCACTGGCACATAAACATGGATATAACACACAGATGCCCTCACCTACGCTGCCTTGTTAGCAGCAATGAGCAGAAGGCACCTCCCCCTACCATCTGTGCCTCCTCCTCCTCCTATTTGTGGAAGAAAGACTAGCATATTCCTCAAAAATAGTACATATCAATGACTTTGCTTCTTTCAGTGAACTTTAAGTCTTAAGTGAAAAAAACTTACACGTTTCCATGTGCCATAATCAAATGAATCTTCAAAGGACTAATGGATTTGCAGGAAGATGGAGGACATGCCAGATTATAGACTCCAATCAGCATCTTTGCCAGAAAACTCTGTTACTGAAGTCCACTCACAAAACACAAGGGACATCGCCTTATGTCCCTGCAGCTGATTTCAGGAAGCTGCTCTGGAACCTCCCTCCTCTGCTGGTCAGGAAAGCCTCCTTTCCTCTGCAAACTGCATTCATTTTCAGACCTGTGCATTCCCAGAATACTCTTGGGCAAACACTGTCCTCCAGGTGTAAGTAATCACCTTCCCCTGTAGCAGCCTTCCCCTCTGGGGTACTCACGTCACTGCTCAGCCTGCACTCTGCTAGACTAAACACACAGGGCTCTTTCAGTCTCCCCTCTCCATGTCTGCTCTGAGCTGACACTCCTTCTCCTGTTGCACAACACACTTCCAGTCCTCTACTGCATAAAATTTCAATTGTTCCAGTTTTAACGTGTGGGAAGTGCTGAGCCCACTTCTTGGTTTTGCTTAAAAAAAAATCACTACTTCTAGACAGTGGATTTACAAAACAGGCTGTTATCAAGTTATGCATATAAAATAACCTAACCTAGTGAAAATCCAGCACGTAAAAAAATAGCTTCTATGGATCATTTGATTCTAGGATGAAATGTAAAGCATTTGCTACTCCGGAATAGAAGCTAATATTCACCATTAGCTTTTTGATTAAGGTTTCTGATTAGGACCATGTTTTAATGTCTAATACAGCAAAATCCAGTGTTCATTTTCAGTTGCCTCTGTACATCAAAGCTTGTCTCACACAACCTGTGCAATTCCTTAATTTTATTTTTGTGTATCTAGGATAGGTTATGTCACATTCTGGATTTAAAAAATTTTAAAAAGACAGAGGGGGTAGCTTACAACTCCACTTTTTTTGCCATTGCCTTGAATAAAATATTAGGTTTAATGTAGAAGAGATGATGATACAGAATATAACTCACTTTTTCTGTCAGTGTAAGCAGTATATTGGTCTGGTTAAAAAGACAGCATAGGAAGTCCTTTGCTGCAGCACAACAGTGAAATACACGGGATAACGCCACACGTGATACACAAATCCCTAAAGAAAGACTTCCTGAATTCCTTTTAAAGTTTATTTAAGCTTATTTCCTTCAAAGATTTTTCTTCTTTCAGAAGAAGGTCAAGACAGCTCTCCTATACTTCTCCCCGAGCAGAAAAGGAGATGGAACATCTACAAAGTGCCTGTATTGCTTAGATGAGCTCAAAAACTGATTCTGTGGCCCAGAGCTGTTGTCACCTTTGCCATCCCTGGCAGAGGACAGCATGCCATTTCTTACACAAATTCAGAGCAGTCCCTGGCTCACACATACTGCTGCTGTTTCTTTGTCCTGTCCTACTCTTTTCATCTCCTAATTGTCTGGCAACCATGTCTGAAAGGAGAAAGTCCTCCTGCAGGTGATCCAAACCACCTGAACTGGAGCTGGTGCCACTAACAAGTTTCCAGCTTCCTTCACCAAGGGAAGTGAGGTCTTTCCAAGTGACGACTCATCCCCAAGACATCAGTGGCATGTATCAGATTAATACCATCTCTGCAAATGTGTTAACCAAAACAGAACCTCAGTGCGACTACATGGACCTTTTACCTGGGACAAAAGGTTATTTCCTATCAGCTGCTTTTTGGTATCTGTCTGTGTACCCTGCGGTAGAGACAAGGCTGATTAAGTCCTCTGCAAAAGATGCTGTGAGATAAGGCCAGTCCCCATGGCTCAAGTGAGGGACCTCACAGGAGCATGTCTGTGTGTGGAAACTCCAAAGCTGTAAGTGATTTCTGCCCATGGATGAGCACACAAACCTCCCACTGAGACCCACAGGGAGCCCAGAGAACTTGTCTGAGGGCAAAACTCAATCCTACCCTTATAGCTCAAATTAAAAGATAATAAAAATTCCCTCCACACATGGTCACGTGACCTGCAGCTAATGTTGCATGATGGAATAGTACAACTCCCTCTGTTTCCTTGGCCTTCTTGCCAGAAGAGCAACAAAATTAATATTTAGCTTCACACAGTGCTTTTTGTCCTATTTCTAAACTCGAAATAAACCCTGCTTGGATAAAGCATTTCAGAACCACTTCACTGGAAGAGCCTCAGTAACAGGCATGTTTGGTCAGAGATGTGCCCCTTGCACCATCATCGCTCTCTGCTCCCCAGGAAATACCAACGGGAAATATCTGGCAGCAACCAATGCAGGGCACAACTGTGTGAGCTTACCACAGCTTATCCTGCACACAGAAATGCAGAGAAAATACTGCAACATGTTTCTTCCTGTCCTTCCTCAATAGCACATGGACTTTTTAACCCGAATTTTCCCAATCAAGCCTTAATAACAACATCGTTAGTTACTACAGTAGATATTTTCATAGCATATCATCTCCTCTTTAAAAAAACAAGCAAACAAAAAAAAAAAAACTGTCCAGAGAGTTCATCCTGAAAAAATAAACTCCTGTAATTCACACAGAGCAAATTCCACTGTGAAAACATTCTTGTTCTCTTCAGGAATGTGAAACTGTTTAACTCCATCTACACACTGGGCTCCACAGCCTGGAAAAGATCCGGCTGGGCTTTCTATTTGTAAACCAGGCTGAACGTCCCACCAGCCTCAAATAAGGCCACATAGAAGAGAAAAGCACTATGCAGATACGAAACTCTCCTCTGCCCTCTGAACCTGTGAGGGATTTTTAACCATGAACACTGCATTATGCAGGTTTTACTTGCCTGGTCTGAGCATGGTGGGAAATGTACTGGTCTGAAAAGAAACCTCTGCAAATGCATAGGCAAAAAGTGCAGCAAATGATGAGTGGGAGAATCTGGGAAATTGCTGTAACTTTAAAAAGTCCTATTGATTGTGAAGTTGTCATTTAAATAATTAAAGTACTAGCAAGTGCCTCTACTGATAGCAGAAAGCAGGGTGGGCAAGCTGAGCTCAGACCAACAGTGCTCCCTGCCACTCTGTCCCTCTGTGGCCGACGGGTGCTGGAGTAGGAGTGCTACCAGGACAAGGTACCAGAAGAGGTGTGACCCCTTTCCACAGAAATTAGAGAGGGAAGGTAGTTCTTGGCAGCACATGGCCAGTGCAGTCGCCACTCAGTGGCAATATTTCAAGTTGCAAAAAGAGATGGTTTCTACATGTTGAGAGGAACAAAACCAACCTGGGAATAAGACAATAATCCTCATCTTTCTATATGTTGTGCACACACAGGTGTGCACATGTGTGTATATATATATATATATATATACACACATGATTTTAAATAATAAAGAGTGCATAACTTGCACATACACACATAAACCATGCAAGTATGTGAAGAAAAACTGAGCACTTGGCAGGAATATTCTATATCATCAGACACAGTCAAATGTATGTTTTGTAACAAAAAGTTTCTCTAAAACACCATGGAAATCCGTGGGTAAATCTTACTCAGACTCAGAAAGCCTGGATGTAAACACCACAGAAATGATCTCATGTTTAATGCAAACAATAAGTCACTAAATTTATTTTCATTTTTTTATGCTGATTCCACACAGTATAGAAGTCTTTCTGTTATGAGAAATCCTACATCTAAGTACTGTATCCATGTTCAGATACAGGAGGATGTTCCTCATCCTTTGACAAACCTTGGGGCACTAAAGCTTCTCTTGCATCAGAAAATGTCTATTTTATTTGTTTATGTCTATTTTTTTTCATTATACTCATTCAGAAGAATAAATGTAGAATGCATTCAGCAAATCATGCTAACAGGAAAATTTTCTTACAAAAATATAAAGACATGGGGTTTTTTATAGATAGGTAGATATGCATATATATGTATCTGGAGACATATGTGCTTAGGCTGTCACTGATCTTCACTAAGCAGAGATTTAACAAAATTTTCCTACGGCAGGACCTTGTTACTATTTTAAAATCATAAATACGTGCAGAGGCAGTTACAGACCTTTTAATTTATTCTGCACATACCGAGACTTGTAAGATACACACAAAGAAGCACAAGGAGAGCTAAAAGAAGAGGCGGTATCTGGCCTAATTTCAGCATCTAGAAGTTAGATGTCTAGTTCTCAGTTAGTCAATCAAGGCTCTTTCTACATTAAGTAGGTATTTATAAGCATACCTCAGTATCATCCTGTCTAGACAGTCACTCTGGAAGTGCTTGTTCACTGCCTGTCAAGGGGGCTTATGGTAATGAGTTAGTGGATAAGTTTTAGAGATGCCTACAACTAGGTGAGATAAATCCAGATATCCACATATGCCTTTGCAGAGGTACAGGAAAGACTTTTTAACCCACAAGACCTGCCTGCCATGCCTGAGGGCCACCACCACCTTCCTGCGATGTGATGCCCACAGCTCACAGGCCATCACTTGGTCCATCTCCTACTCCTGCAATGCTACAGCCAAGGCCTGAATACACATCAGATGTGCACCATTAGCAATGATGTTTCCTGCATTTGCAGCACATAAACTTGTTTCTGTAACAGCTCTCGCTATTTTCCGCCATTTGGCTGGCGCTCAGTGATGTAACCCAGTGTGAATGAAAGAACCCCCTTTTTCTCCAGTCTCAACAATGTGCCTGTTTGTGAGCAAAGCCACTGCTTTCCCCCACGGATCTGGTTAGTAGTCATATTTTATTTAAAATTCTTGTGGAAGCTTATGGGCTGAAGTAACTGTGATGTGAAAACCAGATGTCCACGGCAGAGGAAAGACTCAAAGGGCTTTCAGAAATAGGGAGAGTCATAATTCGACTTCAGAGACTGAGTTATGCTTCTCCATGATGGGTCCTGGCGATGGGCAGGGGGGTTGCATGAAGGGATAGGTGATAAAACCCATCTGCATTCTCACTGCTCAAGCACAGGGGGAAATGGGGTGAGCTGGGGCCCTACTCTCCCTCAGTCTGCCACATTCCAGCAGTGCCACCTCACTCATGTTCACAAGCCTCATCCAAGGAATGAGTAGGGGCACAGCCAGCACGGCAGCAGCTCAGGGCATCATCCTGCATCAGTTCATGTGGCCTTAGTCAATACGTTGCAGATGTCCCCATGTGGTGACAGCAGCTGTAGCAGGCCACGAGGCCAGCAAGAGGCTGCTTCATCACCCTGTGGGCAATGTGAGCTGCAACACAACCACACACAAGCAGGCAGCAGGATGCTGCTCCAATACGCTTAATCTTAGGAGCTCTTTGTAACTCTGCTCAAGCCTACCTACGCCACTAAAAGAGAGGTTCACATGCTATCATATTGCAATGATACTGAGAAGAAACTTGAGATTGGAGTCAACAAAGAGCCAACATGCTTTCCAACTACTTTTCTTGTTCAAAACATACACCTTACCATCTGGAAGTTTAAGGCACCAAGGAAACTTTGCCGGCAGGCTTCAGCAAAGTAGTATCACTAACTCTGCTACCACTAAAACTATGTATATGTAGAAAAATTAAGACCAGAAGAAGCCAGGTCCTTGGAATCATCCTGCACCAAAACACAAGATCAGCCCACGACAGCTATTGCTGCAATTTGTGCCTCCATTAGAAGCACAGCTGCAGCTAGTTTAGGATTTTCTGAGTGTGCTGGTATGACTGATCTACTTAAAACATTAAGACATAAGAAATTAAAAACTTGAAATGGCTCAACCATAAAACAAGATCCAATTACACGTCAAAGCCAGCCTGAACGTTTTTGGATACATAAAAATTTTGAAGATGTGTTTTTGCAACCGTAGGTGCAAAATAACTTAGCCAAAATAACTTCGAATTGTTTTAAAACTCTCCTTGCATGTCTGCTGCAGGATGTGTTCGCTGACAGGAAAAGCTAGTAATAGATGACAAAATAGCACCAAACTCCTTCCCAATCAAAATGCTGGTGAGGTCTTCTTTAAATGGGGAGATGACTTGTCTGCAAGTGCTGTAACAAAGCTACTGTACTTTGATCATGTTTATTTTAATAGTTTAAGCTGTAATTATATCAAGAGGAGTTCTTAATTCATTTTTACAATGGGTATAATGAATGCAAATATGCTTTTTTTAGTAGTTTGTGTCTTTCAGCTTTATCCAAGCACTATTAAGAAAATGGATGTGGAGTTATTCCAGGATAACATTGCCAAAACATATTATTTTTTCCTCTCTCCATTACATAACAAAATGTGATTTTTACTACAAATTATTCTAAGCACACTCCTGGAAGCTAGTCTTTTACAACCTGATATCCTATTCTGATTGTAGCAAGATGTGAAAATAAGGTAAACAATCATTTACATTTCTCTAATAGTTACCTTTGAATATGTATTTTAAAACTCCATCTCTGTTCTCTGTATTTTTTTATAATTTTAGCTTTGTTTCCTTATTTTTAAAGACATGCTTTAATAGACAGATAAAATTTCAAGTATTCTGTCTGTGTTATGACTCCTAATAATTTTGCCTCTTACTAATAAAAAACTTCTTCTTTTTTGAGGTCAAAGAGTTAAAGAGTTGAAGCTAAACCCCAGGAAGCCAAGGGTTTAAGCTGGAACATTGCTGGCTGTGATTGTCCAAAAGCAAGCATTGCTGGTGGCACCGAGGCAAGCTGTCCCAGCAATACTCCCAGTGGTATCGCCCTTTGTGACATTCATCAATCTTCTTGACATTTAGTAGGAGACAACACTGCCAAAGCTCGATGTAAACAGAAGTAAGGTGCCTGTAAAGGTGTAATTTGTATTGGCCTTCAAGTAAGATAAAAATAGAAAGCTGAAAAATGTAACTTACAGGTACAACCAGCAAACATGCACCTCAGCATGAGCTCATACAAACCAGAGCCTACTGTCATTGCTTTCCACCTTTAAAAGCACTTTATAATTCCCCCCCCAAACCTGAAAATTTTTAAATTCAACAACACTAAAGACTGCTTTAACCACTTTAACAAAACCAGAAACACACAGACACATGACACAGCTTCCTGCAGGCAGGGAAGTGCTCTGTATTTCCCTGTAAGGAGGGCCCTTCTTTAGTAAGAGCTTCATCCGATCACTGTCATTGTTCTGGATAATGGATTACCTACACATACATTTTCAAGTGTAATGACACTCTTGCTTATTAAAGACCTCTCAGCTGAAGGGGCAGAATATTATGAACTGGCCAATCCATTCATTCCCTTGAATATGTTATTCAGTATTTTATGCTAAACCAGCAATACACCATCCATTTTAGTACAATGATCCTTATGTTCAATAAAACTGAAGTGCTGGATCATAAATCATTATAGTCATTTATTTTACATTAGACACATTAGCCACTATATTCCATAATCTATTACAATAAGGTGGATTTAAATGTACCCCAAGGAACTACAATAATAACTTGAGAACCAAATATAGCAATTATGGATAAAATATGCTTAACCTAAAACTGCACTAGCTGCCTAGACTGCTGTGAACTTTAAATAAAATTTAGGGAGGATGATAACTGTCCTGGAATAAACAAGTAACAGAGGAAAAGCAGAACCTCCTCTCTATAATTCAGATAGTTTAACATGCCCTATCTATGGAGGAGGGGATGTTATGCTTATAAACTGGTGTCTGCTAAAATATTATTATTCCATTATTACTGGTTATGTTATCTTCCCATATGTGAAAACTTCCCATATTTTCCTGGTGTATTACATCCTATGTATGTTTATTAAATAGTGCTCTTCCTTTCTAGCTCTCTGATTAACCGGCTTGGATTCCTTGTACATTCTTCAGACTCCCTCCAACCATTTTTAACAGTTTTGGTAAATTTTCCACAACATGTCCAGACCTTACTGGTGCTCTTTCAGCTTCAGGCTGAGCGACAACAAAGGGCAAAGTCTGTTTGTCTCCTCCAGATGCAATGTCTCTGCACAGTCCCACAAAAGGGGCCATTGGTAACTTTCTGGCCCCAGACCAAGAAGCAATCTCAAATGCTTGTGAACACGGTTTAGCATTTTTCAGAATTAGCGCTCTGCCAAGTATTAAAAACAACTACATCCTAAAGAGAGAGATTGCTTTTTTACAGGAAG
>NW_008237681.1:2705665-2740072 GCF_000691975.1 Corvus brachyrhynchos
GCCCACTGGCATCCCTGAAGATACCTGCCACCAGCCTGGTGTGAAGGAGAAGGAGGATTGAGGGCTCTCAGGCATCGCCTCATGAAGAACAGATGTATGTCATGCCCAAACTTCACATGTGCTGTTCTGTATTTATAAAACCATGCTGCTTTCTGCATAAATTCCATTATCCTTGAAATATATTTCTGTGTTTATTGCCTGTTTTCTTTTCTTCCCAGGAACAGAAATCACATTTAAGAACTAAATGTTCACTGCTACCAGAGTAGCTGCTCTTACCTATTACTATTAGTTCTCTATTATTTTCTGTGATTTTTCCAAAATAACTACTATTAACTTATGTTTCTTAAAAAATTTCCTAAGGGGCTTATTAGCTAGATCTGCAGATATGTACACTGGAAATTCCCTCTTCCAGTTCTTGAGCTTTTTTTAGAGGCTTACTTACATCACTTTCTTTGCTTCTTTCTTTTTTTCCCCCATGGAGGCCAAATATTAAGACTGAATCTTGAGTGTAGCTCCTTGTACAATTCCTAGAAGTAATCATGCAGGTCCAGCTGGAGGCTGACAGGCAAACCACTGCTGCCCTAGATGCACTTCTGTTGCCTTCCCTGAACCTACACAGACTTCTAGCTGCCATCCCAGCACCTTTCATGAGACTTTACATAAATAAGAGAAAATGTATACATTATTCACTATAAATTCAGAATAAAATTTTGCTTTGGCTCCAAATCGTTAAATATATTCAGGCAAATAAGGACATCCTAACCAAGGTAAGGCAGAAGTTTGCTTTTCCAACCCTGTGTTCATATTTTATTTCATAGCACAAGAGCCATAGTAGTGAAGGGTGTGCTGAATGCAAGAAACCTCAGCTCTGGTTCAGATGTTCTTCCTAATTCCTATCAAATGTGAGCTGACCTGTTTGTTTTTATTCAGGAGTTTCTCACTGAGGGGAGCTGCTGTGGTGCCACCAAGAAGGGAACAATGCACCCAGCTCTGTGTGTTTTGGGAGAGAAAGTAAATATTTTGTACAACATCCATTGTTGAATAAATAACTTTCTTTTTGATAAACAAGCACCAAAAATCTGTATATGTCATGAGAAGAATTCAAACCTCTGTGATAACCTTACACCACAGGCGTCCAGCAGAGCTGTGTAACAAGCAGCTGAGGAAGGCAGCTACTCTCCCATCCCATTTTGGTCTTGCATTGCTCCCTATGACTCTCACGTTCACCCACACGTGTGATACAGGAACGGAAAGGAGACATGAGAGGTGTGTATCTAACCAAGCCACTCTAAAGTTTTGTCTGAAGCAGGACAGAGCCTCAGGAGAGGCCAGCTGCAGATGAACCTCAATTCCTGCTTGCTTTACATCGTGGGCTGTGCTCTGCCCCTCCACTGGCACTACAGCCAGTAAGCTACCTCTATCTGACATCTTCAAAGGGGAAACTATTTTCCGAAGTACGATGCCAAAATGAAAAGTGGTGCACAGCAAGGACATCTGATCACTCAGCAGTTATGGCAGCCACTGGAGTCCTGCCAAGAAAAACCTTGCTCTGTTACTGGGCATATTTAAAGAGCATAAACTGATCAAGTGGGGCTTGCCTTCCTTCTTGGTCCTCCCTGAGAGAACAGATGGAAGAGGGAGATGAAAGCAACAGTGACAAAACCAGGTGGTATGGCATGCTTTGACGAAAGGCAGACAAAGCGTGGGCCGTACTCAGGGGTGAGGGCTGCCCATGCAGACTGGGGCCAGGACAGCTCAGAGACCTGGTGGGCACCATGGCACGCTAGATCAGACTGTGCCACCCCGTAAAGGCCACTCCCACGCCCTGCCAGCCACACCTCATGCCAGGCAGGCACTGTCCCACTGCTGCCATGGATCTACAGCACAGTGCTGACTGCAAACAGGAGAGGAGCCTGCCCACAGCGAGGCGTGCCAAGGCAGCCATGCTCTCCCTGAGGCAGGATGGCACAGGCAGTACCAGGAAAGTGCTCACAGTTCCAACTGCATAAAGACATTTATACATGTTTAGTGACACAGTGTGCTCATGAAGGGCCACATACTGATCTTGCTAGGCGTAAGATATTGTATATCTTAAAACAGAGACAGACGCCCTTAAGGTATTTATTAAGTTCTCTCTAAATTCAGCCCTGGAAGTTTCGACGCCCAAAGAGCCCTGTCCACTCCCAGGGCACTGGGTGGTGCCCCTTCCCTGCACAGGGAGAAGGTCTCCCTGCTAGAGTGAATAACCCACAGCCAACAGGCCAGTTTTCCTATAACAAGCCAGTTTTCCTGTCCCTGCAGGGCCCTCTCTCCCCAGGCTGTGCCAGAGGCTGGGGCGAGGCGGCTCTCCCAGAGGACACTGCTGCCAGCGCCCGGGGCGCCGAGGCCCTTCCCGCTGCCTCTCCACCAAAGCAGCTGGCCGCCTGAATTCCAACAGCCGCTTCCTGCCCCTGCTGCTGGCAAACAAACCTGTGGAAAAGTAAATACGTTTATCACGCAGATTTCCTCTGCCCCTTTTTAAATAAGGAAGGGCTCAATTGCTTTCCTGAGTCAGACCCATACCATGCTGAAGCCATATCATCGATAAATATGTGCTCCCACGCTCATTCCAATGACCACAGCCACGGGTGATACAGGGTTGTGTGGTTTTAGGATAAAAGGCAAAGAGCCCCTCTGTGAAGGCACATTCCCAGCCAGAAGCCAACATTAGGTCTAATGTGGACCAGCCTGCATGAGCCAAAATGCCAGGGCAGCACAGTGAGATGAACGTGTCCCTCACCCACTCTTGCTGAAGCCAGCGGATACGCAGCAGCTTCCTAATGCAATGTGCCTTCCCCTCACAAGTAGGAAGGCCTCCTGAAAGAAATTGTAAGTGAAATTTAGCCCTGTTAACAGCAGGAAATAGCCAGCAGTTTGAAATCACCTGAGCCAGGGATTTGGCCTTAAATTTTCCAATCTGACGCTAGCATGGCATCAGTACCTTTAAAGTCTCTATTAAGAAGGGGTAAAAACAGTTGGAGAAGTCAGGGTCATCTCTGGGAATTTATACGAGAAATGTTTTCTGTACTGCAGATCAAAATAGCATTTTGACTCATTGATCCCCTGAATGCCATAAAATCTGAAGCAAGATCTTAGTGCTTAGCAGTGGGAAAAATGAGTTTCTTTGGCCTCCTATCGTAACATAAAGAATGAGGAAAATAAAGAAAACCAAAGGAAAAGAAATGAGATATAAAGCTCAAGATGAGGGCAAAGACAAACAAGCAATTAAAAAAGATATATGGACTTCAATTTACAAAAAACACCCTAAACCTCTGCCTCAGTAGCATGTTTAGCTCTTAATCAAGTCTTATTACAATCACATGCAAATGCCAGGATGGCAGGACATTCCTTCAAACTATGTTTTCATTAAAGATTCTGCTTTTTCCAGAATAATAGTAAATGACACGTGAACTTCATATGAACTATAGGTCATGAAAGGATTTAGTATTGGCATTTTTAATCTAAAAAGTCTGTGCCAGAAAATCAATATGTTTCAGTCGCAGCATTCGAATGCAATTTTCTTCACGTAACAGGGTTCTTTCTTTCACTCCTCCTTCCTCTCCCTCTCTCTTTCTCTCTCCCTCTTCTTTAAAAATAATGAATAATTCCCAGTTTTTCTATGAAACAAGCAGGCACATTAGAAGGCAACGACATCAATAACGCGTTACATGTAAACAGAAAATGAACAAAAAAATCATTCAAGGCCCCTTTCAGACTGGCGTGCTTTTCATCAGCGCTATTACAGGTTCCATTCACATTATCGGATTGAACCACGCTGCATAACCAAGGTGCTGACAAGCCTTGATTACCCAATAACTCCTGTATTCCTTTCAGGCAGGTTCACCGAGAGGACAGGAATGCGCGGCCTTCCTGTGGGGCAGGCTGCTTTCCAGCCAGACCAAGTCAATGAAACCCAACGCCCTCTCGCTCCTGCGCGCCGAAACAGCCCCTGCATTTCCTGAGAGGCAATTATGACTTTTCCCTTCTTTATTCTCAATTGTTTCGGATAACAATTTATTGTACATCGGAGGGGCCAATATAAACATTTTAAACTCTTTTCATAACACTTACAGGGGGCTGCTAAGTCATCTCTGTAGTAAATCTGTTGTCGGCTCTTTCCCATGCTGCAGAGTCAACAAATCCGTCTCTCACCCAGGGCAGGGCCAGCCAGGCAGTGCAAAAACAGGGCAAAATGAATGCAGCGCCTCATACGTCGCGTCTCTACTTGCTCCGACTTTCCCTGCACGCTTGTTAGCCGCCCACCTTTCGGTTTTCCCTTTGCACGGCACACCTCTTTAAAGACAGATTGCTCAAAAAAGAAAAGAGAGGGAAAAAAAGCAGTTTCAGGCCATAAGTGTTTTTCACATTTGGATTAAACCCTGCTCCATCCTGAAGAAAGGCAGAGGATGCATTACACACTCGCTCTTTCTAGCAACTTAGGCTGGAGCACTAATGAAAAGCAGGAGACGGAGTTGGCAGCCAGATGTGGGGTGAGGGCTTCTACCAAGAGGGAGCTGGAGCCATTAGGGCTGGGATCTAACAGAGGCTAATTCCCTCACTATGTCACTTGCCTAATTCCTTGCAGATAACTCCTTCTCCATTCCCTAAAATGTATGCACATATCAAAGGCAATCAAGCAAAATAAACATTTGCAATAAATTTATTTTTGGTAGCAATTTATATTGAACTTACTGTTATTTCTCCCTAACTAAGCAGTTCTTAGTCCTCATCTATGTGTCCCCCGAGTGAAACAGCTGCTTTAGTATCACTTCGCATCCAGAGCTGTGGGTGTAACATAACTCACATTTCTCTAATTAACTTCTAATGACATGAGTTATCGGCATGTTTTTCTTATTATTTTTTATTGTTTTAAAGTCAAGCAGAATTCAGCTTTTACCTGTGCCTGCTGCACATGCAGCAAGACTTGTAGCGCTGTGTACACAGCTCCTGCCCAGCTCTGGCTCTGAGCAGCCCCAACCGCCCACCAGCTGTAGGGCCACTGGGATCTCCTGCTCCCTGGCTGGTTCAGTTTTCTTACCAATGCCTGTGGGATCAAAGGAAGGACTCTGTGTGTTCCTCCCACCTCTGCCCAATGCACCAAGGCTGTCCCTCCTCTCAACAGGGACTTCAGAGGGAGAAGAAGGAAGATTGTCTTTTGCAAGCCCTGGGGATTCTAGAGCAGTAGGAGAAGGAAGAGAGAGCTGTGGTATAAGGTCAGGGGAGCAAATTCTTGCTGAAGGTGCGAGGCTTGGCCAAGTCAGCTCATGGCACAAACCTCTGACAAGGCACTGCCACACAGGCCATGCACACATATTATATTCTTCTTTAAGGCCTCAGTATTCTGTTCCCCTGGACAAAGGCATGGGTCCGTAGAGCCCACAAAGCTGTACTTCAGAACTGGTTTCCCAATACCAGGTTTCTGAAGTGGTTGACGCTGAAACCATCTTGCACAGGCATGAAGAAGTGCACACACAAGTCTGCAAATACATGCAGAGAAACTTCCCTGCTGCAAATACACACTGCCTAGTTCTCAGGTTTTTTATTTTGTCTGTTTTTCCATTCTCCACACGTGGCTGTTACACTCAGCTCATCACTATGGTCTATTTGTTGTCACAAGCCTTTTAAATGCCAAATATTTTGAGCTATCTGTGGTTCTGTCAGTTTACTTTTCAACACAGCAAACTAAGGGCTTTTTACTTGGTATCTCCCAGAACTGGAACAAAAAGCGATTTCCTACACAAGTACAAACAAACAAAAGCTAGACCATTTTCCTTCCAAGCAGTGGAGTTAGTCTAGCCCAAAGAACTGTGCTCGATAACTTTCAGCAGAAAACACACTGCATTGGGGATTTTCTCATACACTTACGATATCAAGCTTTAAACTTTTCTGCATCCACCATCAAGGAAACAGTGTCAGACAGGAGCAATTAAAAAACTACAAATCCGACCTCAGTTTTTACCTTACCTGACCACGACTCTAACAATGCAACCACTAGAAATACCCATGTTTTTAAAGCCAGTATTAGAGCAACATGGGTTATAGAAACACATTAAAATAGGAGGATGAACAAGATGGATACACAACCTTCCAAAAAAATTCTTGTAAGGTATTTTCCAAGATACAGCATTTACGAAAAGGTTTCTATTTCAACTGCATCTATGGTAATTTGCTACGTTAAAAGAAAAAGAAAGGGAATTAACAGAACTCCAGGAAGCCATAATAGCAATGGCAATGGATTACTTGCCTATTGAGTACAGAATAGACTTGAAATCTGTGTTATGGATGTGCTGATATTTGGCTGAATGAATTACCTATAGGAACCTTACAACCAGTATGCGTAAGTCATCACTTCCTTATTAATTTAGTCGTGGATTTTTATTTTACTTATTCCTAGTTTCTATGAAGAAATCAAAATTGCACCTTGTTGTATTTGTCTGGTGTCTCCCTCCCAGCTTAAGGAGAACTGTTACCAAGCAAATGCTCCAAGGAATACTTACTAAACGTGACTCTAAATTGTACTCTGTCTCCAAACAAATCACAATTGTGAACTGAAGCTTTAGAAAATCTCAGCATATGACAAAAAAGAGACCAAAACTTGACTGCAGGATTTTTGCAGTTTAGTCTCAGTTCTCTCAGGCTGGGACATAACTACCATGTCTTCAACTTACATACATTTTAGAATCTTCCCTTCAAAATTATCTGTATTCTTCAGCTTCTGTTCCAATGCCTACCAGAATGGAGACTCCATATAGAAATGTGGTTCAATAAATCTAAAAGAAAAGACGTGTCATCATCCCTCTCCATCCATCACATTGTTTGTTGCATGTTAAATTGTGACTGCTGTGGCCTTATGTGATATTTTTTTAATTTTCTGAGAAAGCTTCTTCCTTAATCGTGCTGAACAAATCATAATGATGTTTTTTAATAGACGCTCGGGGACAGTTCGTAAAAAGTCTATGCACCATTCAAATAAAGGTTTTATAGAGCTTAACCAGATAAAGGTGAAATTAATCTATTTTCAAAAAACTATTATCCTATACACTGAGATATCCTTTCTGCAGTCTGGCTAACCATCCCTAATCTGTTATATCACCTCCTGGGACAATAAATCATAGGAAAAGGAGAAAAAGCAGGCTGGAGTGTGAAGGCAGTGCTGTACCACATAAGCATAAATCATCATCAACCCATATTCAAACTTCAGAATAAAGTCCATGAACACTGCAATACCAAGAACTTTAATGGAACACATTGCAGTGCTGACTTTGTTTTCCAGTTTATGTGTTATTTTTATTGCCACCGTATGATAATAAGTCTTTTCATCAGGAAAGTCTTTAATCAGATGATTTTATTATGAAGTTTTGCTGCTCTGTTAGATCTTGAGTGGCTTTTCAATCAATACAATGCCTTTGTCATTCTCTGCCACAGAAGCAGTAGATGTATCATCAGCCAACCTGCTGTCTTCTCAGTAAATATTGGCATCAGACGTCAGTGATACCAATCACTGGATGGCACAACCTCCCTCTGCATCCCAGGGCGTAATGCAACACCCTGAAAAAGCTCTTCTGACACATGAACTCAAGCCCCTTGGATCCCTGTCACTCAAAAAAACCCAACCCCAAACGATCGAACTATATGGAGTAACCCACTCCAAAACAAATTTTGAAGGGAAAATATTCAGAATCATCCCAAGGCAGAAAGAAGAACTTAGGTCTGAGCCAGCAAAGAGACTCTACATTAACACAGGACTTCTCTCTCCAGCAGGGCAGGTGACTGCTCTCTCTAAGCTCTCTCTCCATCCATCCATCCATCCGTCCATCCATCCATCCATCCATCCATATGGATTCATACCAATTTTGCTATGGAGCTGTTTCTAATCTGCATTCCTTTCTCAAGTGCCACTGCAGGTCCAGTGAGCCACATTACCAGCTAGACAGACAACCTGTCCCCAAATGCAAGTGGCAGCCATCAGGCCAGTACTGCCTTCTGAAGTAACAGCGATGTGTACAACACACAGCTGTCCGCAGGACCAAACAGGGCTGCAAAAGGAGCTTTTTTCATGAAGTAGACCCTTAGGAAAGTGTTTACCCCAAAGCAAACTGCGGGCAGCATAAGATGGATGAAACCTGTAATATTCACCATGCAACAGCGTGTGGAGGGCAGCAATGCTGCAACTGTGCGCTGAATTCTTTGTCACCACACAGCAAACTTTTCCTTTTAAACACAGGAATAAAAGATTTCGTAGATTGTGTGACAAACAAAATCAAGCGACTGTTTACATAGGAAAACCAGCCCTCTTGTAGCTGCACAAATAAATAATATTCTTTTTTCTTTGAAGAAAGAGCATATGCTCAACATTCCTTTGTCCTGTATCACAATAGAAAAACCCTTTGCACTGGAATATCTGAATCACTTCTTGGCAGTCCCTCAAGGTAAACAGAGTAAATTAAAAATGAATGTTTATCATCGGCGCACACATACACACACACACTGCAAAGTGGAGTGCTGTATTTGCCTATCAAACGTAAGAAGCGATTGAGTCCATCAGTCATTCAAACAAGCAACTGAAAAGTGGAAATAATGGGATGACAACATCAGAAAACAACCTCCCAGAAAGAGATGAGTTTCCTCATAGCCATTTGTCTTGTCTAATTAATCCCACATGTGGGACTAGGCTGGAACATTAAAAAAAATTAGGTACAAAATATTACTTTCAGTGGAAGCTTCAGAAGTACAAAAGAAACAGAAATGCTTTATCATCACACTTTGCTTTCAAACCCCCTTTTTCATATCATCTTCTTAATGTGGGACTCAGCCCCTGCGCCTAGATGAAACTAAGATAGTGTTAACAGCACAGAAGAAAGCAGTTGGAAAAGCTGGGGAAAATTATGTCATTGCCACTAATAAAACAACTTGTCAGTTCCTAATAGATTTAGAACCTGTGTATTAGGTTGCAGACTATTCCTGGGCACCCATGGAGCGGTCATGCCCAAGAGCACTTCCCTCTGCTCAAGACCGGTGAAAAGGGCATGACCTATTCCTTTCCACGCAAACCTTGTCACAGTTTATCCGTATTTTTGTCAACTTGGAATTGGACTGCTGTAACACACTCTCCACAGGGCAAAACAAAATGCAGAAACAAATGCAGAATGTGTCAACTGCTGATTTAATGGAGTTTCATGCCAGGAGCTTGTTGCCCCAACGCGCGCGGGTCTGTGATACCTGTCCTCACAAGAGACCGTGTAGGTAGAGAGAGGTGGTGGGTTTAATATGTAAGCCCAAGAATTCTTCGAAGATATTTCTGATCCTGAGTATGGAGACAGACATACCTGCCAAGGTTCAGAAAATTGTGGCCACTTCTGAAAGATGTGTTGGGGTTTTATTGTTGTTTGTTTATTCTTTTTTTTGTTTGCTTGGGTGTTTGTTCTGTGTTAGTTTTGTGGGGTTTTGAGGGGTTTTTGAAGCATATAGCAGACACCTCCTCCACCACCATGTGTATCAGGCAGGCTACCAGGGCTGAAATGAAAGCAGGGCTGAACTGAAAGCCCCCCTCAACGTGCCAAGAAACATCCTCCATGTGCCTACTACTCTGAAGCAGTCTACCTATCTCCCCACTACAAACGTGACATGATGTGAGCAGTGCTAATCTGTTTCCACAGGCTTTTGGAAGGAGAAGTGACTGCCAGTTGCAGCATTTCACCAACTGCAGTCTGAGGGGTGACAGATGTCTAACAAATGTTTGCTACAAAGTTACTGATGAAGTTAATAACATCAGGACGTATACTGTGTACCACTGGAGAGATGGGCAGAGAACAACCCTGAAATTCAACAATGGAAAATGCAGGGTCCTGCCCTGGGGGAAGAATAATCCCACTCACCAGCACAGGCTGGGGGCTGACCTGCTGGAAAGCAGCTCTGTGAAGATGGATCTGGGGTCCTGGTGTACAAAAAGCTGTCCATGAGCCAGCAGTGTGTCCTGGGGGCCAGCCAAGGAGGCCAGTGGTGTCCTGGGGCACATTACGAAGAGCATTGCCACCAGAGCAAGGGAGGTGATCCTGCCCCTCTACTCAGCCCTTGTGAGGCCTCCTCTGGAATGCTGTGTCCAGTTCTGGGCTCCCCAGGAGACATGCAGCTCCTGAAGAAGGTCCAATGGAAGGCTACAAAGATCAATAGGGGACTGGAGCATCTCTTTTATGAGGAATGGCTGAGGAAGCTGGGCCTTTTCAGCCTCAAGATGAAACAACTGAGAAGGAACCGTATCAATTTCTACAAGTATCTTCATGGAAGGTGTCAAGAGGGTGGAGCCAGGCTCTTCTCAGTTGTGCCGAGCAATAGGACAAGAGAAACGAGAAGAAACTGATGCACAGGAAGTTCCACTTGAATATAAGGAAGAACTTCCTTACTGTGTGAGTGACCATGCACTGGAATACTGGGCTTGTGAAACAAGCCCAGAGAGGTTGTGGAGTTTCCCTCACTGGTGATATTCAAGAACTACCTGGACACACAATCCTGTGCTATGTGCTCTGGGATGGCCCTGCTTGAGCAGGGGGGTCGGACCAAATGACCCACTGTTGTCTCTTCCAACTTGACCCATCCTGTAATTCTGTGATTTTTTCAATGCAATGCAGTAACATATATTAACTAGCCTTTTGTACATTAACAAAAGGGGTAAAAACTGTTCTGGCACTTGGCACAGTGATGACACTGTGCCTGCTGGCACCGTTTGCCAAAGAATCCCCCCAAGTAACATCCCACACTAATGCCAAAAGGGAAAGTGGCACAGAAGAAAGCATTAACCAGCTAACAGCTTCATACACAACTTTGCACATTTTGGCAATTTTTTAACAGAAAAGTAAAATGAGAATTCAAATTATGTGTTGTGCCTCCATCTAAAGCAGGCAGCAGTGAGCCTACTTGAGGCACGCAAACACTAATGTGTGCTGTGCGTCTGCATACGCATCTGTCTATGTATGTACACAGATCTCCTGGCACCCATATGTGAACCACTGGAACATTTCTGAGGCTAAGATATTTTTACATCTTTTTGTTTCTCAGGAGAACCATAAGGGGCTCTTTCAGGATTTTGCTGAAAACAGTCCCTAGTTTGCTCATGCAGAGCACTTCTTCCCCCCCACCCCACCTCCCAAACTCTCTTCAATTTGCTTTCAGAATAAGGAGGTGACACTTGATCCCTCCCACTTTGGCCAGGAATGAGGTGCCTGAAGTGCTCTTCTCCATTCCCCTCTCTGCCTCCATCCAGGGAAGATGCCCCCCATGCTCAGGGACATGCAATAGCCCATGCCAAGCTAAGTGCATTTAATTCATCCGCTCCCTGAAAACCACTTCTCCCATGCTTCCTGTCTTAGTTGAAAGTAAGCGGGTTAATTCCTGTTGCAATATATTTGAACCAGATGTACTTTTATTTTTCCCCCACAGCCAGAAAGAAAGGGGGAATTGCAAAGTTTTCCTTCTCCTTTGAAGGAAAATCTACAATTTGGTTATTGAGTCAGCTCCAGATCTCACATAAAAACACTTTGGCATCCAATTCCTCCTCTACTGTATTGCACTTGCATGTTTTCCTTTGGCATTTATGGGGGCCTGAACACAATATATCTGTTAGAAATATTCCCAGCGCATAACTCCCTAAATAAAGTAGGAAGAAGATTACACCCTGGTTAGCACACCAGAATTTTATGTCAGAAACACTGGTAGCCAAAATGCCTGCCTTTGCCTTTGGAAACCTCTTTAAGAGAAGAGTCGGCTCACAGTACTAGCGGAAAAGTCTAAGGAATGTATCAATACACATCAAGATTTAGGAAAAACAACAGCAGAGAGATCTGTTCTCCCAGCGCCGCTAATAAATAAGGTATTAAATCGTTAAGATTTCAATTACAAGGGAAGAATGTGGCTAACCAAATAAAAGCAGGAGGAGTTGAAATAAGTAGTAGGTTAAAGATTAATATTCTGGGTTCAGAACAAAAGGA
Source organism: Corvus brachyrhynchos (assembly GCF_000691975.1). NCBI lineage: Eukaryota > Metazoa > Chordata > Aves > Passeriformes > Corvidae > Corvus > Corvus brachyrhynchos. Next base: position 2,717,686 of record NW_008237681.1, read on the forward strand.
TGCTCTTTTGTGGCACTGTGCTTATGCCTCTGAATGTAAACATTGTTCCGAGAACCATTTTTTCTTTGCCCAATCTTTAAAGGGTAATAAATTAGACCTTGGACAGCCATACAAGCTGCTACTAGATGTGAATGTGAATGTGTCTGTAGAAAAGGCTGACTTTCAATCAAAGTCTATTGAAAGAATAGTTGGATTTTCTAAAGAAGCATGTTGTGCCTATTAACCAACTTACAAAAGGGGCCATTTTCTTGATTTATGTTTGGTTGCTATAGAGATCTTGCAGTACAGACTGGCAGGTGAAGCTCCCATTTAACAGTCTCACAGGTTTTTCTTAGCTGTACTCAGAGGACAGAGAGCTACAGTAGGTAAAAACCACCACACAAATATACCATATCTGTCAAACTTAAAGATCAGATTTAAGGCTTTTCAAGAATTTATCGGGAATATGGTAGAGTTATTACACAATCTTTGCCCACAAATGTTTTACACCCTGAAAAATCTTATTGCTGCGAGCTGCTCCAGCTCTGTTGGGTTTTGTCACTGATCCACTTCTTATTCAGCAGGTAATTACGTGTGAGCAGGATTCCAGCACATTGCAGGGTTGTCATTTGTTTATGGGGTTTTTTTGCAAAGCATACAACCCATTCACAAGGAAGAACCTTCGCTCTGCAACAACAACTGATGCCAATGTGTGCAGGGAGGTGTCAACTAAAACGGTAGTAGTAATACTAATACTACTACTAATAATCCCCGTGTCATGAAACACAAAAAACCCAGAGAACATGCTACTTTGAAACAACATGTCACGTTGAAGTCACATTAAATACTTTTGTGTGTCAATAGGTCACAGGCAATTCAAGACCTCGACTTTAAAATGTTATTTTATAGGACCAGGTCTTCTGCCTAAACTCTGACATTAGGTAGCTGTGTGTAAACTAGAGTCCTGGAAGAGGAAATTATCAACCTATGCGATGCTCCAAACAGCAATCCCAGAGGAAAAATTGCAAATCTGCATGGGAGTATATGCTTCAAGTCAAAACCAAACAAAACCAATTCAAATTAATATCTAGGATGCCAGTCTTTCCTTAGTTGCATCTTGGCATTGACAGATGTAATACCAAATATGCAAAACTGAAAAAATAATTTAAAAAAGAAAATAAGAAACAGAAATATTATTCTTACTGTATTTTACATGAGGAAAAAAAACCCACAACAATTATTTCTATGTGACTCCTTGATTCAACAAGGAATTGGCCATCCTTATCAAAAAGTAATCTGTAATTTATAAACCAGTGATTTAATTAAATTAACAAATTTTGAAAAAGGCAGTGCCTCAAAGCTTCCTTACTTATCAGTATCTTCTACATTACTCCCATCATACTATTAAATTTTTTAAAGAAATAGAGGGACACAAGGAAAATGAGCAATTAAAGCATTATGGCTCACCATCATTTTACAGAAGTAGTACGAGCTGATAAGGGTGCTTTGGAAGAGCCAGTCCCACAGTTACCCCTACCATGACCTCTATATTCACAGCCCATGTTCCTTCACCAGCAACTCCCATCTCCTGCCAGGAGAAATGACCAGTTTTGCTTCTCTACCTTTCACAAACCCACCATGTTCACTAGGCTTACCCAGCGAGAATCAAACTGCACTCATCGCCAATGAAAAATACAAAAATCACTTTTTTTTTAATTGTTGCATGCAGTTGCTCCCAAGGAGGCCTGATTTCAGTTCCTGAGGTGTATGTAGTGTCTGCAGAACAAAGATGATATTGGGGGGGCACCAAACATCTGGAGCCACCAATGGCTGGGAAGGCAGCAGCATGGCATGAGATGGATGTAGGTGGAGTAACTTCCATGTGCAAAGGCAGCTTAATCCAGTGCTTATCAACACACAGAGGTGAGAGTCACAGAGGGCATTAAAAGGTATAAGAGAATAATAAATGGTTACCTCTTGCTAAGGCCAGTACAGATGTCTCTCCAGAGGCAGATGACTTGGGGGTTGAGGTTGGTCTGACCTTGTACAGCTGAAGTTAATGAAGAGGAGCTTTGCCACCAAGTTCAAGAGGGCAGGACAGAGGCATGGGCAGGAGGAGCTCTGACATCAGGCACCCAGAATTCAGCCTCTCCAGAAATGAACTTCCCTTTCTAACCCCCTGTCAGAGCAGAAAGCTGCAAAAGCTTGCTTATGGTTAAAAGGGGGAGGGGAATATAATTGCGGTAATCTTCAAAGGGTTTGTTTTAATTTTTGCTGAAAGGACAGCAAGTCTTTCGTTGTTTGAACATATGGCTTTTGGGGAGCGGGCTCCGAGTTATTTCATTACTGGTCTTTTGAAATTTTGCTGATTATCAGGAACAAATATGGCCTTAACACCAGAGCTGTGATGAAGAGAGATGACTTCCTTGTAAAGCTCTTCGTTGTTTGCATCCTAGTAATTATTCAGCAAATGGATTCCACCTGTTGTACTTCACCCAGCACATACAGATGGGACTGAAATATATCCTGGATTTATATTTTATTTGGACTAACAAAGCCAGGATTTGAATTCAAGGGGCAGTGAAGGAACTAAGAATGTTCTGCATCAGAGACTTGGAAAAAGAAATACAGGGCTTTGGCTGCAGCCCTTCTACTCAGATTATCTCCAAATACTTTACACAGTGACTCCTCCTAAGGAAAGCAGGAGCGATCAAATCCATTACACGCGGCTTCTGAACCCTGTCTCAGGCCTCCTTCTTGACACATTTCTTTAACTTCCTGTAATTTATTTTTTACATTACAATCACTGGCAATATTTTGACCATCTCCTGCTTTAACTCCAAACCATGATGAAGGCAGATTTGACCGCTGAAACAGTATTACACAATATCTGTCATCCAGATTGGACAGTAACTTATTAGACCCTATTTTATTGAAAGTCTGCATGTCGGCATTTTGGTTTTATACCTTGCATGTGTTTTTAGTGTTGAACTTGGCTTTTCCACGAATCTTATAAACATAAAAAGCACAAAGACTGAAATCCAGTCCCTGCTGAAGTAATAGGATTTTTGTCACCGATGTCCACAGGGTAGGATTTCAACCCAGATTACTAACAGATTTGGGTTTTTAACAAAAATTTCAACTTGTGTCTCTCCAATGTACACCTTTTGACTGGAAAGGTCAGTAGGGAGGGAAAAAAATCAGGAAGAAATGCTACTATTAAAATCACATTCTAGACAATATCTCTGTGCATGTGCATGCACACCCACATCTGGAAGAGCTGCTGAGAACACATGGAGTAACACAAGGTCTGACACCCCAGCTAAGAGAACACCAGTTTTAGACCTGGAATCTCTAAATCCCTGAGGATATGTCCAATATCTTAGAGGTTCTAAACAATACAGACAAAGAACACTTAATGCTGACCCCCTAACCATATAAAAAATTACATTTTCTACTTTCTGTCATTCTACAGGATACAGCGTTCTAGATTTTGGTCTTCAATATACATACACATGGTATGTATAAGCGAACACAAAAGGGTGGTAATATCCATGTGCAAAGGTGCTGCATCATATAGTAAATTGATTTACTGAACACATCCCCCCCTCCCTTTTGCCTGGTAACTTTTGGTCCTTTTCAGTTTCAATGCAGTTAAAGTCCTTTCCACAGCTGTGCACTGTAATTCCATGAAAAGCAAAGAGGCCATCTTCTCCCTGCTCTAGGAAGAAATGGACAACTCTGTGAATACAGCTTCTTTGTTGTTGTGAAAGTTTAACAGCTACCTTCAGCTCTACCAGTGAGCACCAAAGGTTTGGTGTGCCCACCAGTTCAATCTTGAAGGTTATAACATCAACCCTTTTAAGAGAAAAGTTCTTAGGTCATTTCTAAAGGTGTTTTGCTGTTTAATAAGCATACCTCCTCGCTTTGCAAGAGCAGGATCTTGGGAAAAAAGTCACAATAAAGCTTAAAGCCCTCCAAAAGATTCTTAAATAGCTTTTCTATAACCCATATGGCATATAAACGAATATAGGATAGTGTTGTGTAACAAGTTTATTGGCACACAGTTGGTATGGCCAGATTACTTGTCCTTTTAGTGTGTAACCTTAGACTGCAGCCATCTTAAATGCATGCTGATAAATCTTAAACCTACCAGTCCACTGTGTGTCATTTGTTCTTCATACATACACTTCTCTTGGAGCATGTAAGTAGATATTTACATATAAAATTCTGATGGGGCACAAAGGATTCGATTAATGCATTCCTTTGTAAACCCACCAAACCCACTATGTTTTCTATTACTGATAAAACCTCTAGGCTTTTAAACTCACAAATGTATTTTAACAATTGTTAAGCTGCTGTTATGGCCTGTGAAGGTTCCTGGTCTGGTAACAATGGAAACTGAAGTCTTATGTTTATCTTCAGGCCAGGACGGATGGAGGCAGCAACAGTATATGCTTTCCTAAACTGACCTGCTAATGACCTGAATCCTGCCCTGAGGGGTTAGTATCCCTTGGAGTAAGGGGATATTTAGCTCTAATGCCTGTTCAACCTACTCATTTAAAAGAATTTGCCTCATCCAAGCTAAGGGGTTTAGATGCGATTCTCCAAAATTAATTATTTACACAGCATGTGTTATTTGAGAAATATAGATGTTAGTTATGAAAAATATATGCATTAAAACCTGAGCAGTCTTGTACTGCAAAAATTAATATGGCCAGTACCAAATGTCGAAGAAAACTTCAGTACCACAAAGACTTGACAATGGGTTTGACCGCTTATTCAATAGTCAACTTCAGTGCATCTGTTTTGTGCATCAGCCACTCCTGTGTCTCTGCTGATCCAGAGATACCAAGTTCTTTACTGACTACCTTTCTCCCTTAGAAGGAGCGAGCAAGCAGTTTGGATTTAGAGTGACTTCATTCACTCTTTGGATAAAGCTGATCTGTCTTGAAGTTATAGTAAATTCAACTACACTAACTATTTTGCTTTATCATATGCACATGCATTTTACATGTTTCTGAATAAAGATCAGAGATGGAAAAGGGCACAGGATGGCTATTTCCATGATGCCCTCTCACACTATCTGGAGATTAATGACACAGCGTTCCAGAAGGGTTGTATAGTTTGGGAAACCCCAAGATGTTCTGAGCACTTACTCACAAACCCAAACATTCAGCCTCACCAAGCCCTACCGAAATACCACGCTCTCTAATTTTCTTCATTATCACAGAGTAATTATACAACCAGGACTCCTACTTTCTGGAGTCAATGCTCTCTTCTTTATCTCCATGTACATCTGCCCCTCAGTGCTGTCCAAATTCAGAGCAGTACTTGCTATTATTCTATTACAGGTTTTCCTTGAATGCTAATCTCCTGGGAATCTGGCATCCCAGTTCAGAGCAAATCCTGTTCATGCACGCACTCAAAACAAGAACCCAGTTTACCATTTTGCAGAAAAATCAACAAGAAGAATTAAAGCTACAAGAAAATTGCATGTTTATTTAAGTTTCTCGGCACAATTCCCATCTAGATAAAATCACCAGCCTGAAAAAGTCACAAAAAAATTTGCTGAAATTTTGCACCTAAATCGTTTCAATGTCTTAGAAAATGTCTGCCCTTTCCAATTCCTTTTCCACTCCCTCAAACCCCTCCAATGGAAAAAAATAGGTTTGTATTTTAAACATTAACTTTAAGGTAAATTCTGCTCTCCAGATCTAAATATTACTTCCTTGGGATATTCCACACCTCCAGAGGCAACATTTGCCTTCTTCAGCACGTGGCAAAAAAACAGAATAAAAATTTAGTACCACACACATGGCTATGTGTAAATCTCCCTGCCACCATATTCATCATATATACGCATATATAAAAGTACTTAACAGTAAAGCCTTTCTTGAAGATTTTACAGTAATTTCCTTGCTCCTAGAAAACTTTTTGAACTTACAGTCTCAACTGCCTTTGAAACCAAATTCAGTGACTCCTAGAAAGTTCATTTTAAAAAAAGATTTGCTACTGCACATGAAAAGCATGCTACCTACCAACTGCTCTATGCCAGTGTGGACAACGAGTACTAATAAATCATAATATTTGAGGAGATCAAAGCTTGTTCTTTACAACTTTGCTCACTTGAATATATATCAAGCATGGAGCTAGGTTATCCCAACAGCTGGGCTGAAGGTCAAACCAGAGCACCTTAGGCTTTCCAGCAGGATGCACCTAACGCTCCTACACCAGTGGAGGAAATTCCTCATCTCCCAGCAGACAGACAATGTTTCTGCCTTGCCCACTTCTACCAGTCACTACCTATTCCTATCTGCTCCTATCCTATTTACTCTGACTGATTCAGAAATGGGTGCAGCCTGGGCCCACCAGGGCTAACCAGAGCCATGATCTGGAGCCTTGGGTGCTGAGCAGAAATGGAAACATACCTGGGCACCCCTACAGCACTGCAGACAACAAAAACTCACAAGCTGTTGCTCAAAGCCCCCACCAGCCAAAGGCCTGCAGGCAGCACTTCTGGAAATACAACCAGGCAGGTGGCCTGCACCTCTTGGTATGAGTCTGGGAATCCCAAGGCAGTCGGTGACCTTTGTGCTGGCAGCTCTAGCCCTGGGATGTTGCAGGGCACGACTGGCACTGGTACGTACCCACCCGTGGATCCAGGTGCACTGTTAACAAAACTGTCTTTCCCACAGAGCCTGCAGAACAATACATTTTATATTCTAATGAAGTAATTATTAAAATAGGTAATTATTGAAATAACTGCATCAACTCCCAGTCATTAAAATCCTCCTAAACAGAACGGCATGATGGCTTAGGCTATTAGAAAGCTTGGCAGCCACCCAACGCCTACAATAGCTTCTAATTAATTGATCTCACCTCTAATCTGCTATTGTTAGCCTAGTGCTGATCATTTGTTTGGCCTACAGATCCTATTGCCCCTTTCATTTGATTGTATTTGTTACTGTACCCTCTCTATCTCTTTCAATTAAGCACAGGTTAAGTGGTTCAACCGCAAGAGAATAGGAGATAATGGCACCAATCAAAGTAATCTCTTTAATTTGCTAAATGGATTACAGGGAAACCCCAGCCAAAGTGAAGTCATAGCTGGTGGCCTTCACTTGAACTATACACAAAGAGTATCTAATTATTAACCCACCACATGCCAAACTTTACAGATATCCAATAAAACAACACAGCAGTCCCGTACTAGCGGGGTTGCTCTCATTACAGTGTTTTCCACTGTAAAATTACTTTGACTGCAAAATCCTTGTATCAGTGTCTTTCCAAGCATGCCATACGCTGCACTTTCAACTGCTACATATCTAGATATAACAATCAAAACACTGCACTGCATACCAGTCAAGGGAGTGGATTTATAATCTCTTTGAGGACATGCTCGTGGTAGAGTTCATTTTTCATATTTGTACTATAAATGCAAATGCAGCTTTGCAGCCAGTATTGCTTCTGCTGACTGGAGAAGTTTTAATAGTAAATAAGCTTTGTCCTTACACTGGCAAGTGTGTTTCTTCCCCCTCTCCTCTTTCCTCTGAAGCGGTTTTGAGCAAGCTGTCTGGCAACAGAGCTTCACACCCAGTACTTTGGCTGTGCGTGTCCTTGGCTAATCAGTCAGGCAGTGAATTCAAGAATGTGAGCTGCATGAGACAGAGGGTCATTTCCTTGCAATGACAAGGAGAGTGGGGCATCAGAAAGAAAACAGGTAGGAGGGGACAACAAGATTTCATGCCGAAAGAAACTCAGCTTGTTGGAGAAGCAGAACTTTAGGAGCATCTTTTCATAATAAAATATGTTTACTAGTGACAAAACAGAGATTACCAAGCACAAATCTACTGCTCCTGGCAGAATTCAACTTGCATCAGATGATGGGCCGGTGAAACAGAATGTGGTATCATTTTGCACTTCCATTTTGCCTGTGGTTGCTTGATTTCAAACAGAATGATTACATTAGCCTCAAGCAGAACATCGAATTGAAATCTCCATATTAACTTAAAGGAAAGTGAGGTATATGGAGAAATAATAACCTATATTCCAGGCTGGATGACTTCAGCTCCTACAAAAAGTCCATTAAAAATGGAACAGAACTTGTACTTTCCAAACCTGACACCTGGCCCACAAGAGAGTACGTATTTCTAACATTCACTACAGTTGTCTTGTAAAGTCAAGAGCTACAGTTTTGACTTCTGATTTAGCGTTTTGCATCCTCACTTATTTGAGCACCAAAGCCTCTGTACTGGGATTGTCAACTTTATACAGTTTTGTGATGGTGTGGTTCCAGGTCGTTTCCATGCAATACAGGCACGATCAAAGAAATTATATATATACATCTCCAAATTTCCAGCAACGCTCCCAACACAGCATGCCTCTGTTCCAACAAGATGTCATATTTCATAACGTGTTGTTGTTTGCATGGTAACTGGCCAGTAACTTGGCATTCTTCTGCCATTCTGTGTTTCGACACCAGTTCAAGCACTAACTGCTTAAAGCTGAGCGCATACTTCCTGCATTATTGAATTAGCAACTACATATACGGACTATAAACTTCAGCAAAGTCCTTGCAGCAACTGCTTGTATAGCAGGTATGGTTCCACAGGAAAATCACAGCTGACCCCAGGTTTGTCACCCACAGTCACCACCTAAAGGTACACACACACAAGGAACCTGCTTACTCTGAACATGCTGAGCATTTTGAAAAAAAAAAGTTCTTTATGGGTGCAGCTTGGGGAACAGGGTGAGATGCTCTTCTTTTTCCACACCTCAGCCTCACTATATACTGCCCTGCTTACTATATCCTGGCCTGAGGCACCCAGGACATCTCCATAGGCTGACTCCACTCATCCAGCCAGCAAAAAGAGGAGCTGCTCACCACAGGCTGTGGTCTGGCTCACTGGAGAAGCACTGCAACACCAGCAGCTGCAACCAGTAGGGACTGGGAACCAGGTTGTAGGGTATGGGATCCTTCAGCCACCCTGTCATCTACCAGATAATACTTGTCCTCCTCCTCTTTTACATACAGCATGCAAACAGATCAAAAAGATCGGGAGCATGACCTGCAGCTCATTTCCATTTTTACTTCTAACACATCCTTGGAGTGGAGATGCACTTTCTGCCCACAGCGATCCATTGTGCCTGCATATGCACACCTGACCTAAAAATACATGGCTGGCTGACACCTTCAAGCATGGGGGAAATCAAATGCCTAAATTTCCAAATGCCTTTGCCATTTGAGAGCACATGTAAGGCTATGCTCTGCTTTCCAGCTGTCGCAGCTCTAACAACCCTAATGGATTTAACAGCACAGATAAAAACAGCCTTCCAGACTTTACCCAGGAAAAAATATTTTGCTATTTTAAATTATCCTATTTTTCAGGTAATTCAGAAAGATTAAACTGGGCAAAAGGGAAGGTGGAAGCTTACCCAGTAGTATTGTCGGGTTGGATGATATTCAGAAAGCTGAAGCTTTGGGGATATGTGGTGCTGATTCAGCCCATTCACAGAGCCAGGGGTCAACCCACAGCTCTACTTCTCTGGAATGCAGAAATATTTATTCACATCTGGAAACGGCCCATCTGCATTGGAAACTTTTCTAGCATTTTCTCTTCTATTATGATACAAAAGGTACCAAGCAAGCCTTTTTGGTTTTTTTTTATTGTTGTTCTATTTATCCAACAGTCTCCCCTTCCATTTATAGACCTACATTAAATAAGCAAGTCACACCTGTTAGGAAGTAAATCAAAATTCTCTGAAATCTGCCAGAGTGGGTACTGGTAACACAAATTGGTACATAAATATTGAGGCCCTAATAATCCTCCCTCAACAAGTGAGCCAAATGAGAAGCCAGGTGAAGCCCTCCCTTTTTAATTCCGCTGAACTATTGCTATTAGCATGGAGGCACCCCAACACACACAAGTCCCTGGCTCGAGTGACCATTTTCAACACCACCTTAATTAAACCTGCTCCAAGCAAATTTAATCAGCACAGCAAACAAAATGGCTTCTGAAAGCAGGGAGCACTTTACTTCAGGGTTTCCAGCACAATTGTCAGCAGTCCTCCAAAAACATTTTGCTAAGCATCAGTGGCGACTTCTGGTTACAAAGAAAATAAATCCTATAGCAACTCTTTGAGCAAACCACTTTAGAAAGATCTTGAGGAAAGTGAACACAGGGAAGACACTTCCCCATCTGCATCCCATCCCTTTCAGTTTCAAAAGGAACTTTTCTGAGTGTCTGAAATCTGCCCCTATGTTTAATGTCAGTGGTAATATTCCAGGACTTAAATTCAGATCACATACAAATCTATTCCTCTTTTTCCTGTTCTTTCCTAAGTGTCTGCTTACGGTCAGGGCAGAAGACAGATTGCTAGGCCAGACAGATCCTGGGTCTGAGCCGGCACAGCCTTTCTTACACTCACTGCAATATGTTTCCTACACTACCCTGTCAGAGGCAGTGCAGAAACTATTTGCTCTTTCTTTCTTCTGGCTGTATGAAGTCTATTATTTAGGTAATTACACTAGGAACTGTACCAAGCAAATGGTTTCCTCCCCTATTGATGCAAGACAAGTCTCAAGACTGACGATAATTCCATTGCCTTGCTATACAAATAACATAAATCTCACTGATGGATATTTTGCATGATCTCTGATTGAAAACAGCCGTGAAAAAATACAACTGTCTTTAAGTCCTTTCTTCCCTAAACCCAAACTACTGTGGAAGCAAACAAAAAGCAACTCTTTTGTTGAGCAAACTATGACAGCACTGTTAAGCAAAGTCCCAAGGTAGGTATTTCCATTACTTTCTGTATCCAGCAGCACAGGCAGATCTGCCCAAGAGCTGCCCTGCCTCCTCCATACCACCAGCCAAAGGTGTGCTGGGCAAAAGGCACAGGACTCCCCTTGCAACCCATCTGCTGTGAAAAATAGCTGGTATTGGCAACGAGGACAGGTGTACAAGGCAGTGGTACTGATCCCTACTGATCCCCTACTCCCAGGGACCATGAGAAGAATGCGGACACCAACCTCTGACAGGGCTGGTGTCACAGCCCTCTCTTCGTGCACACGGTTGGAGCCAATTGGCATTTCTATTGTTTTGGTGCCATGTACTCCATTAAAATGGATGTTCTTAGGGACTACAGCCCTGTGTGGCCCTTCCTCAGCAGGGACATGTCTTCTGCACTCACTACAGACCACAGATTCCCGAATGCACAGTGTTAGAGAGAACATCTAAAGGCACAGTTATATCCTGATAATAAAGTTTCATATCAAACAGTTTAGTTCAAATGCAAAGATGAAAATACACAAAAAATCATCAAAAGAAAGGCCCTTTGCAAGAACTGCTTTTAGCAGGCAAGTGTAAAAAACCAAGAAATTTGCAAAAAAAACCCCAAACAACCAAAGAAAACACAGTAGTAAAAAAAAAAGAAAATCTTTTAATTTCTATTGATAAGTCAAATATCTTATCTCTCAGTCAATAAGCACAGACTTCTTCACAGGCCCTATAGTAATTCCTATGCTTTTCAGGCAATGAATATGTAAAAAATTTAATACTACTTCAGTAGGAGTTAAACACAAATGAAAATACCTTATGTCTAGAGCACTCTGCCAGAAACCATCTGCTAAAAATCTCCAATTTAAACTTAGGCTTATGACATGCCTGGTTACTACTGCAATCCTAAAGTAATGGGAAACGCAGGAGAAAACGGCAAGCTTTGGTGCCTTTCCTACTAAATCTTCAACAAATCTGTGAAAAATATCTCCTTCTTGAGAGGTGTAGCCTTCCCTCCTAATATTCAATTTTAATCTGCAGAGGAGAAATAGCTTTCTTAGCTCAGAAAAAACAGGCTTTTTTTCTTTCTCCAAGTAGAAGTGTTCTCTAAATATGACCCAAATTATCAGGTAATTTTGCTTCAACCAAAACGGAATTGTTTCAGTAAATCAACCCTTTGCAATTTACAGCCATCTTAATGCCACCACGCTGTCTGAAGGACCGGGTTTGCACGCACGTATTATTTACACAGTAGCAAATACAGTGCAGTCAGAACCTGACCAGAGTTTTTAGACTGAGGATACACAGAAAAGCATTGCTGCTGCACAGTCCCACAGGGCTCTCCAGGCTGCCTGGTTTGGCTGTAAGTGAAGCAGCATCTAGTGCTAGCCAAGGAAATACTATCACTCAAAGACACCGAAATAGCCATGGAAAGAAGACACCATGCAACAACACAGCACTCCCATAATTCTACTGTAGAAAAGTACCCCTCTTCAAAACTCTTACAGAAAAATCAGAATTGCTCAGTAAAATATTTTGGATTACTAATCAGAGAGGAAAACAAACAAACACCAAACCTTTTACAGTTTCAGCAGAGCATGAAATAGAACTTAAAAAAAACCCCAAAAACCTAAGCAGTTTCAATCCTCAGGCTTTAAACACACTATTCACGTGATTTCCTAGACAAAATTTAAATCCACCAGTATTTCACCAGTTCCCTAAATTAATAAGCTATACTGTTTTAGCAAAATCTGTTCAAACAATAGAAAAACAGAAAGTGAGTGGTGTCAATTAGACACAAGCTGAAAGTCCTGATGTATATTAAAATCTAAAAAGTATCTAGAAGTTAAGACTTTAGAAAAATATTAATATAAAATACCTATGAGTACAATCTTTGAGGAAAAATAATGTGTTAAGCCAAGTACATATGGAAGCATCTAAAATTACAAGCTCTTATTCCAACTCCTGGTTATTCAGTAGCTAATCTGCACTGGAAGAAGGTAACTAAATACAAATGAATTGTTAAGAAAAACACCCAGTATTCGCTTGAATATTTAACAGCTGGAACAGCTGGACTGGATTACTGAACAATGAAATTCAGTGTGCAGTCAGGTAGTGAGGCAAGAAAGCTCCCTGAACAAAGCCATAGCAGAAGGAAATAAAATAGTAAGTATTTATAACAATCATTTTTTTCTTCTTCTTAACCAGCTATTAAATCTCACACTGAATGTCCCATTTCATAAATACATGTGAATCAAATCAACACATCTAGAAGCCAGTTTTAGAGGTTTTTAAAGGCTTCTTAATTTCATTTTATAGTGACAAGATAAAATGTAATATTTTTTTTTTAATTGAACACGTGGGATTCCCAGTGCTGGAAGGATGCTAAATTTCATTTATTTATTTATTTATTTATTTGAAAGTATATGAAATCTCAGGAACTTTTTCAATCACCCCTTATCTACAATGGCTGCCATTGCTGAAAGCAAGAGGCTTATCTCAGATATTGACCCAGGACAGTTTTATTGAAATTGTGTGAACCTGCTCTGACTCTCTCCAAAATATACGAAAGTGCAGTATAAGCACAGAGGCCAGGAACAATTCCCAAGGGACAGGGGACCACAATATGCAACGGTGTCTCTGGATGAGGAGCTGTAGCTCAGCAATGGAGAGCAGTGGGGATAAAGGGAACTATTTTTCACCTTTCTGTTTCTGGTCCCAACAAGCTCATGGATCATCTCCTCATCAGATAACAGCAGGTGAGATCCAGTCCATCTAATTCAGATGGACCCTCTTGCATGAGTATATTACACACAAGTATTATTCTCTAAACCTTGCTTAAATGCTAGCTGTCTAATGGCAATTCCATTTGCAAACTTTCAAAAGCATCTTTTTCTTTCCAGCACAAGGAAGCTGAGTGCTTATTTTACAAGGACTGCAGCACTGGTGTCTAAAACCTGGATTCTCTTCTGATCTGCAGTGCTATTTTGACTTGAACCTTCTGCTCCCTGGAGATGGACTCAATGGTCCTTCCACTGCCAACTTCTGCCTCCAGCTGCCTCATTTTCCCAATTCAGTGAAACATCTGCTGTTGAGTGGCTCTTCTGGTATCAATATCACTGCAATAGCCAGGCAGTCCAACACCAGGGCCATGAGTATACAACAGGGCAGATATCCCAACAGACTGATCACCAATCAATCAATGAGTGACCAAGTTCAATCTTGACAAACTTTTCTTAGAGGGAGCCAACACCTCATCAGGATGACCAAAACCTTGGAAAACACAGCAATATGGAAGACACTGTCAAGTTCAGGCAGTTGATGCTGTGCCAAAAGACCCATCAGAGCTGCTTCAGATCCTCAAGTGGAATTCCTTTATGTTCAGGCACTGACTTGTCTTGCCAAATATTTCTAATGTGATTTGCATACCTCAGAAAAGATCCCAAACTTTGCAAGTTAAGCCAAAACACAAGCCCAGCCAAAGCCTCCACCTGCGCAAAATGTTTATTTTTAGCAGCTGCAGACTTAGGGGAGCCTGGCAGTAAATTTGACCTGCAGCTGCTCATCATGCCAACACTGCGTCAACAAACGGCAGGCTGGCAATGAACACATTAAACGCAGTGCTACCCGATTTATTCAATGCATTCCTAATCAGAGGGGAGACAAATGGTGGTACATGCAGGAGACCCAGATTTAGAGGAGGCGCCTGCTCATCCATTTGAGAAAGATCTGGCTTGAACTGCCTTATTATCTTGTTGGCCAGTTCCATCCATTCCCATTCATGGATTAATTGTTTACTATTTTGCAAAGGAAGCAGGTGCTTAACAACAGGTGTTTGATCACAAAGTTTTCATTGGACTTCACTGTGAGCAGAAGAAAATGAAACAAAACACTGCAAAAGTGTAGATGAAACTCACATGCACAGACCTCTCTCCTTACTCCAGTCCTGGTGGGAGGGAATTACCCTGGATGCACTGGTGAGATGCTGCATCCAGCCAGCATGTGTGCAGCTGAGCAGCTGTGCAATGACCAAGCTTGCACAGCTTTTTGCTCCCAACAGCAATGCCAAAGAAGGAGGCAAGGACCAAGCACACTGGGGAACTGAGGAGCCCACAGCATTCCTCTGTGCCTTCCTTGGTCATGCAATTGCCTGGAAAGGGACCGGGGAGGGCTCTGGGACAGTGAGGCACAGCAGGAGGGAGGGGACAGTGTTTCTCAATGGAAATGTAGCAGTGACGAGCAAGGAGGGAAAAGACAGAGTAGGACAGTCTTTGTGCTCAGGTCTGGGGCAAAGAGGCAAGGGACAACAAAAGCCCATGGCTGTGATCCATTCAGCTTCTGTACAAATGAGACATCCTGAGCCCGCACTAGTTTTGCCTTTTCTCGGGCCAGAGGGAGACACAAATAATGTGGAAACAAGACCTTGGGTCAGGCCCATCTCATATGCAAGACCTTGCACTACGTCTAACCCACACAACTTTATTGACTCAGCCCAAACCCCAGTAGGGTTTGGAAAGCACCATTGATCCCATGGGCTGAGTCAGCCAGTGCAGCACATCCAGCAGCTCCACTCGCAGAGAGGCTCAGGGACCGTCACCTCCTGTTCCCAGAGCAAGAGTGTGATGGAGAGGTGAAATATTTGATTTCAGGTAATGGAGAGGCTGTCAGCTGCTCTCTTTTTTTTCCAACATCCTTGCCAGATTATTCACAGCTAAATTTAAATGGAGAACAGTTTCACAGGTGAAACAAATATGAGGCCAGGCTGCATGCCACCTTGTTACCCTTGCTGCCTTGGCTAAGTGAGGTAGGATTTTTAATTCTGCTGTGCTCAGTGATGATCAACGTGCAGCCCTGGCACCGTTTGACTGGTGGGGAGCACCATGAGCACCACTCATAGCACCTGTGTCTGGCACGGGCTTGCCCAAATGCCAAGGGGACTCGTGGTCTGAGGGTTAAATGCCAGCTTTTCTCCCAGCTGAGAAAAACTTCACTGCACAGAAAGCCAGAATGACACACAACCTTCGCATAACCCGACCCCTCTGGGCACATACCTTCAACAGACAGCTAAAAAAAAATAATTTTAAAACTCTTTATCTGATAGACAAGTTATTATTAGATCGAAAGAAAGGAAACATCAGAGACAAAATTCTGAACAGTGCTGACTTCCCACAAATCCCATTAAATGAATTTAAAAAAAAGGCCAAGACAACAATGAACCTCTTCACCCTTAATCCTGGATTTATACATGTGTTGTAATTAAATATAAATTGAATTTCAAAGCCATTTCAAATAAAAGGGCAGCTCAAGAGGCAGAATGATAGAGAGATCTATATATAAACATCAGTTATACAAATACCTACTCAATGCCAACATAACCACCAACAGCTCAATACCCTGTTACACAACACTGGCCAAGTTTTTGTGAATTTGGTATAGAAATGGTACTTCAGAGGAAACGTAAGAAAACAATGGCCTTGCAGGGGCAAGGCGCATTCATACTACAACCATTAACTCAAAAAAGAAATTGGGAAGAGCCTTCCCTCTTTGAAATCCACTGTTGTGTTCTATTTTCCAAATACCTGGTGAAGGTATTTTTAGCCCCCAGACCACCGGCCTGATTTTGGCCATCCAGTGTTAGCCTATGAAATAATTGCTATGTTTTATCAACAGGATTAGAGGAGGGGAAGGTGGCAAGAAGAGATGCCTCTGGCTGAACACAGGGAGGATACTTTCAGCAGGCAGACGGGCAGGTCTCTGGACAGAGGCCATGCAAACCTCCCCCCAGTCAGATCCACACTGGAAAAACCTGGGACTGGGCTGGGCTAATCTCAGAACTGGCCCTCCTTCCAGCAGAGCACCTGATTGGAGCCCTCGTGGGGTTCCAACCCACCTGAGATACAGGAGATGCCACATCCTCAATGGAGCTGTCAGCCTCAGACCAGAGCTTGGAATGCCCAGGTTTAGTTTCCAGCTCTGCCACAAATTCCACATGTTACCCTGGGCAGGGAAACCTAATCCCATGCTTCCCTTCTCCGTTACCTCTGCTCTTCCTGTTTGCCCGTCTCTTCTGATTAAATGCTGAACTCTAAAAGCAGGGGCTGTGTGTTCATATGGTGTTTCAAGCAGTGTGGCTTGATAGTATTTGGCACATTCATGTGCAGTGAAATAAATCAGTCAATAGTCAGGAGAGTTACATCACAGCATAGCGTGGGCAGAGGCATCTACTACAGGGTCTACCTTTAGTTTCTTGATTTGTGTCCAAGAATCTTAAGGATAATTTTGCTAAAGTATGTAATGAAAGATTAGGGCTAAATCTGTAATAAACATGAAAATGAAGTTATGCCATGCAATGAATAGTCATTATTGTAGTCGTCCTAGTAAAAGTTTTATTACATACAAAAGCATTCTGGAGGGATGGGTAGCTATTAAACTGCCTACACACCTAATTCTGGTTTCACTGCAGCACAAAGCAGAGGCTTCATGCAGTGGCTTCTTCCTCTGCAAGATCCCAAAAATAAATGGCAGTTGTTTACGGTAAAAAACAAAAAAAAAAAAAAAAAAAAGGGGGGGGGGGGAGGCGGGGAGGATTTAAAGAAAAAAAAAAAACACGAGGGGGGGGGGGGAATGCAGGAATGTATTTATGCACGGAAACAACTGCTCCTGTTTGTTTCAGCAGAGCTACTGTACAGCAAGAATGAACTGTGCCTGCTGCCTTTTCCAGCTGTCAGTGGCTCACCAACACCACACCTTCCCTGCCTGCCTGTTGCCAAACCTGACCTCTTGGGTCCTTCTAAGCAACCACTGGCATTGTTTCGGTGCAAACCCTCTGCCACTCCATTGGTGGAGGACACCAGCATGGCAGGAAAGCTGCTGGAAATGACAGTGAGAAATGTTCCAGCACCGAACAGCAAAGCCATAGACTCTCTTAAACCACCTGTTACAGGGCCTATATTTTAATTTTAATGGCGAATCTTATGGAAGAGACATGTTGGAAGAGCAATAAATAATAAGTTATTGTACTCAGTCTTTCATTTTTGAATAGTTAAGGAGATTAATGTACTCGTCTGCATTACTACTCTGAGCTATTCTGAAACGAAACCCCAGGCGGAGCAACTTCTCCGTGGCCATGGATGTACCAAACCATGGGCATGCTTTGCCACATGCCTCCACAAAACATACTGCAGCATCTTGTTTGGATTGTCTTCTCTAAATAAAAGGTAGATCAATAAATAAATTTAATTAGCACATTAGAATAGCCATTATTTGCTCTGACACGTAATGAGGGAAACGAAACAACTTCAAAAGAGATTTGCTCAATTAACACAAGACTTTATAATGGCACTAGAATAAGATCTTATCACAGATCTAAATAGCCTGGATTGCAATTTCTCTCTGACACATACTGGCATGCTCCTGACAGTCATACTATCGTTAGAGGGATCTGTCTGCACTTCCATGATATCCTAATCCCCTGTTTTGAATATTTAATAACTACAGCAAATGGAAATCAGTGCACCATACTTCAGAGATAATTCCCGTAACAAGGACAGAGAGGCTGTATTGCTGCAGCCTATTCTTCTAGGTGCTCCCACTCAAACTTCTCAGCATTTCCCTGTGGAAAAGTCAGAAGACCCGGCTTTGTTGTGGGTAAATCTGGCTCTGTCATGCAGTTATCCATAGCTGCAGACCCTGAAATGCAATTCATCAACACGGAGCAAACATAACGCTGGATTATGCACTTCTCCTTTGTGCCTACAGCTGAATCAGCAGCCCTGCTTGGCCACGTGGTACATACAGGTACAGCATGGAGAACAAACTCTAAAATTAAGGAAATGCAGCACAAAACAGATTAATCTCTTCAGTATATTTTTGTTGTTGTTAAAATCTCTAATAGAATATTTTACAAGGGAAAATCACAAAAGTTGTTCTTCAGAACAACTCCACTGGGTCTCAAACCAAACTGCAGAATAATCTTTCAATGAAATCATGAACCAGTTTTACTTCAGGCAAAACCACTGAGATTTTCCTTAAAAGACAAGCAAAATTACCTACACATGACCAAGATGCTGCAAGCCTGTCTTGTTAGGATACTAGCTGAAAAGCAGTCAACAAAGATTTCCCACATCTTCAATTTGTCTTGTCTTTTTTTTTTAAGAAAGAAAACCTTTCTTGCAAAAAGGAGGAAAAATCTCTCAAAATAGCATTTTCCCAGGCTTGCAACAAAATATAGTTCTGAGATTGTTGGGTCAAAAAAAGAAAAAAAAACCTTTATGGGAGTTTTCAGCACCTATGACCTCATCCACAGGCAAAGGCAGAAGTCTGCAAAGACAGCAATTCTATGCAACACACAGGTTCTTCTTTTAATGTACAAATCAAATGCCTAATGCCAGTGCTCACTAGGGGTTGTGTTCAGCAAAAAAAACCAGGCAGCTCTACTAGCTGCTACTTTTCAACATCCACAGATATCTATGAAAAAAATGCTGTAACTGTAAGAAAAACAACAGGCATCTTTCATCTTAACTTACTGTTAATTAAGCCGTTCATGTAATTTATTTCTTGGTAATTTTACAAAGAACCTAAGTAACTCTGAACTCAGTTCAAAAGCGGAAAAAAAACCCCTTTCTTTGAAGGTTTCTGTGAAATTCTACTGCATGTGCATGGAAAAAATAACCTTGTCAGTACAAAATGCCTTAAAGGAATCTCCCATCAAAAACCCGGCGAGGATGTAGACTCTTGACTGAAAAGAAGAGATCAGTGCAGTCTCTGGAGACAGTATCAAAGGCAGAGACACTAAGCAACAGCAGATTTAGCAGATCTCTCACTTCCATCTCTTCACTCCAGGACGCCAGCCACCTCAAGAGACTAGCTCACATCAAACAGAGAAAATGATCAGCTATAGGCTCGAAATTAAGCTTACACGGTTTCACAAAAGACCTGAGTGTTTCTGAGAGATAAATACACAGCTGAATTTTGAACAAGGAGCATGCCGACCGCTGATGGCATCCTGCTCGTCTCCATCAGCAGCTTTGACGGGAGCCATGGCAGAATTCCATGCATGCAGCACTGAGGATGCTCACTGGCACCGACAGACTCCTGCTTACACAAACACCCTTGCCTTTTAATTCCCCAGGTAAATATGCAAAACACAAGGGTTTGGCATCATTTATATAAAGAATGGTTAAAATACAAGTTCAAGAGACACTGCTGAGAAAGACCTGGATGGATAGACAGAAAGCACTACAACGTTTGGGACAGTGAAGGAAGAGATGCCAGGAGATCACACAAATGCTAAAATAGGGAGCTGCACTTTGTTCTGAACATGGATCATGCCATAACAACAACTTGAAACTCAGGGAGGATGCAGATTCTTGATAACATTAAAGAAAATTTCCTACTTCTAAAAGCCAGTCTACGTGCCATCACTTGGCAGACATTTAAACTTAAAATCTTTACAGTTACAAATTAGTGGTTTTGAACACTTACTCAAAATGCCGCTTCTTCTAAGGCAAAATCTGCTCCAACACAATGCAGAGGTATGGTGCTCCATCAACTGAAAATCTGTTGGTTTTTAGGTTTTTGTTTGGGTTTTTCTCTGTAGGACAAGCAGCCTTGTCCTAGCTCTAGGTCACAACCAGCACTATGTATTTTCTAAGATAAAAATGCTAGCTTTCCTCTTCCATGATTGCATGATGCAGACTGATTAAACATTTGTCCTCTAAAATTGGAAATGTTATTTTACATCAGGAAATCACAGAGGTTTTGATTTGTTTTGGCTTTCATTTGCAGTTTGCCTCTCTGAAAAACGATACAGGAAGTACCAAAACGTACTGTACTTCCACTCTACATAAAGATAAGGTTTATCAAAAATCCCTTCACTTGTGATGGATAACCTTTGCAGGAACAAATACACAAATAGCAATACTCTGAAACTACCTTCTATTCACATATTCAAATATTCGCAAATTAGAAATGTTTATGATGTCTGGAACAGCGTAGAATGAAAATAGCAACAGATCCCAACCCAGCCTCACTGGGAAATTCTGGGTGAGCTGCTGGAAAACTGTCCTGTGTCATGCAGCAGTGCTTGGCAATGTTTCCTCCCACACAGGAGTGCTAGCTTATCAGCTGGTAGGTGGAGCAATTATCAACTGGGAGGGTGGAGCAAGAAGAGAGAAAGAAAGCAAAAAGAGGGAGAAAAAAGAAGGAGAAAGTCTATTCCTTCACAAGACTTTAAATCTCAAAATTGCTGGCAGACCCCCATGAAGCTCCCAGTGAGAAATCCCACACAAGCACGAATGACTTCCAAACACAACTTGAATGGCAATGTTTTTTAAATACAAGCTTCTCCATGCCTCAGTTACCCAGCTGTAACATGAAGACAATTGTATGCCTCGCGACACTGAAGTTTTCTGAAAATAAAAACATATGTATTTGAGGCAACCAGACAAGATATGGTAGGATTGATTGCCCCACAAAGGTCTCAAAAAAATTAGTATTATCTCAGAAAAAAATTTCAATTACATGCAATAAATACTCTCCAGCTATGACACAGTGAGTTAATTCCTAATTATTCACTGTGCTCAGAAATATTTTTTATCGCTTCTTTGATTCCTGGCTCTTCAAATATGCCTCTTTTCTCAGTCATTTCCTCCAGGCAAAAATACTCCCCAGGTAAAGTGAAAACATGACATCAAACAGAAACCAAAATAGCAGGGAATGCTGGTGAACAGAGTGGTTATTGTGCTCACTGCAATAGCCTGATGCAAGAGCTGCACAAAAGTCCTGTGATAATACAAATATAAAATCCTCGCACACACAAAGATACACGCCGAGGCATGAACTAAATGAATGCCTACTACTGAGTTACATCAAGGCTGAATTTTCCCCTGGAGTCCATGATTGATTAATTCCTGTAACTTTGGTACCTGAAAGACAGGAGATTTTTCTTGGTAGTAAAGAGCCTTATAAGATATACTTAAACGGATTATGTTGATACCTTTCATGATGTAACCCTAATGATAATTTAATTGAAAAAGAGCTTTAAGCCATAATAGCAGAGAAGACAGGATTTCCTTTTTTCACTTTGACAATTATGGGCCAGTTCAGAACTGCTCTCAAAATAAGGAAGAAGAAAAATTTCCAATCAACTTAAAAGAATGTGTCAAATTCTGCATTAGTTTTCCTCAAGCCAAATACAGAAATGTACTGGCATCAAAGCCCAGAGATTTTTCTCATCTTTATTCCCAGATCTTTCCTCTTCCATCATAGAAATCACTCTATGTTTATCCATGTGCAAGCATGCTCATTACTGTACTGTACCACCTCGTTCATACCATTTTTGCTATCCGCTCCTCAGAGCAAAGAGCTCCCCAGTGATTGAGGAGCCAGTGGGCAAGGCTATCTGACTTTTACATGTTGTTCTCTATACTTTCTTCAGTCTTACACCTTGTAGTGCTTCACATGCATTTTTTGAGATGCTGTCAGGTTTATGAGACTGAGAGCATCATGCCACTCATGAGCATATGATCCTTATTGTCACACGCATTGGTACCACCACTTCACAGACATACTGAGAGTAGAGAGAGAGTACAATAATTTTTCTGGTTTTATATGATCATTTCTCTCTC
>NW_008237681.1:2740089-2782608 GCF_000691975.1 Corvus brachyrhynchos
TGCTGATTCATATACTTCTTGTAGCCAGCCTGTGGGGTACACATGAACCAGGACTCATGCTAAAACTTCATTCACAGGGACAGTGCAGCAGGACATGGTAGGAGTTTGTCCATGATCCCATTGTGTCTCCCAGACTAGGGGAGAGATGTGGCAGCCAGCTGAAAAAGCTGATTTTCTGCCAGTATTTTAGGAGGGCATTCAGGATGAGCTAGATATTTATAGATCAGCTAACCTGGTATTGATTTCAGGCAAAATAACATAAAAGCTGTTATAAATGCAATCAGTAAAGAATTAAGGGTTGGTAGTACAAATAATGAGAATCAACATAAGTATTATGGAAAAGCAGTCTTATTGCATAAGCTTGGTATCGTTACATGTATGGTTGGAAATACTGCTGGGGAAATAACACACTTAAAACTACTGTCAGGCATTTGAATTAGTTTTACATGACATTCCAATTAAAAATTATCAGTGGACGTAATCAATAGAGAAGAAAATAGATTAAAAAGCTGGCTGATCTATCCTAAAAAGTAATTGTAGATGGGAAGCTATCAGCAATTACAGATATTTCTATGGCAATTTTACATGGATTTGGTCTCAACCCAATGTTGCTCAAATTCTGTCAGTAACTGGGGAATAAACAGAGTCATATTAACAATATCCCCAACAAAGGTTTTTGGAAGAACAGTACTAGGTAAGAGAACATCAGACCAGATCAGTTCCAGAGAGTGAAGCACAGTATTTGATAAAGGAGGCTCAGCCTCAAATAACCGGCCTCCCACTATCATCTCATTTCAAGTTCATATATGTACAAATAAAAAGTACAGGTTACCCACAAAGGGCACAGGATGCACTTGAAAAGCTGTGACTTAAAGGCATTTATGACCACTGTGGCTGACCGGTTAAATGTATAATTACCACACAAACGAGACACAGAGGAAACCATCTCTCACATATGGAAACTGGAGAAGGAAGTTGATACTTGCGACTGTAAATGATGCTAATGAAGCATTTATGGCCCACAAAAACTTCTGGCCCCCACTTTTTCCAAAAGGAGGTTGACCAGCTGAAAATTACCCAGAAAAGGGCCAACATAATGATCTGTCCTCTGTGTACTTTGCCATATTCTGAAAACAAGAAGCAAAAAAGAAAACACACACAGCCCACCAAATGAACAAAAACAAAAAAAGAAGCCTGAGACCCACGCCTAGGTCTCAATTTGTCAAGGAGAAGGAGGAATTGGAAACACCTCTCATTGTCTGTAGAAAGAATCCCAGATGTGCACAGCAATAAAAACTTGAGTGGATGAACTCACAGTGAAGAAAAAGGAAACACAAATAGATAAACTGTACTTCTCACCCCTTCTCCTCTAATATCAGCCTTATTATCCAGCTACACTCCATGGCCCAGAACCTGAAAGACAAAAGGAATGAAGAGGAGGAGGCAGCAGCACTGGGAAGTACAAAGCAACATGCACTAAGATACGAAGCAGCTAACCAGGCGTAAGTGCTGATGCTACAAACAGCAGGGCCTTGATGGTGTCCCTCCAATAAGCGGGAAAGCTTTCTTTCCCAGCTATTCAACAATCCTCTGCCTAAGGCATAAACATACTCTTCAGCCATAGAATTCCATCCCTATCTATAATGGAGACAAGAACTATGTATGTGCGTGCACTGACTGGTGAGGAAGCTCAGAGCAGTTTCTATCCTCAACTTGCTTTTCCAGAAAATTTATTTGTATCATTGAGCAATCATTTTGATGAAAACCCTGCAATTTATTTTGCCTTCCAAAGCAGTGACATCAGCACTCCCTAGGCAGGAAGGATCCAGAGACTCAGAAGAGTTATCACCTAGCCACAGACACAGCCAGGTTTTGGTCACCCAGTGGGCTTTTCACACCTGATTCAACCACAAGGGCCTTGGCCACCTTTTATGATGGTGCTCAGACCCATGTCTAATCACCTACCCACAACCACCAACAGTAGTAGTGCTTCTCCCTTCATTTCACAAATATTCTGAGAAACAAAATACATAGCAAAAATAATATAAAATATTATTTAGTCATGCAAAAATGAGATAGCTCCAAAAGATATCCAAGAGGATAAATATCCTTTTTAGACTATCACCTAAACATTAATGGGTACCACTGACTTGCTCAGATAACTGTTCAATTCTTCTTTGTGGTCCCTTGCAGGTTTTCTACTTCTGGTTTTGTGACATGAGGAGGAAAGGATTAGTTAAGCCCAAGAGAGTCAGAACTGGCATTACAAAGCAATAATATGAATGGGCTGGCCCAGTTTCAGCTTTTCAAACAGTCCTATATTCCTAGAGACATCCTAAGGTCATAAGCATTATACGAGTCTTCTGTTTGTTGTATGCACCCAGAACGTTTTCATATGGCAGGAATTTAATACTTGCATTCTCAGGCGTTTCCATTCACTGGTGCCCCATGCATCCCTCCTGTATTTTCTCACTTTTCATTCCTGCACGTCCCTTCGTGGATTTGCAGCACTCTTCCACAGATATGTAAAAACAAGTTATTCATCTCTAACATAATGCTGATCTGCTTATCACCCACACTTCTGACAGGGAAATCATGGAGGCACAGAAGACTAGCACATTAAGGGATGAAAGAGAAGCATTTAGAAGAACTTAACACAAGAAAAGGGGACAGAAAAAGACAAGGTTAGACCTAGACATGATATGAACAGAATGAATACACCCACAGAGCATAGAGGATGCAAACAGTAGGTGGTCTTTAAAGCTCTCATCTTCATTCCCAGTAAAGTAGAGGCGGCAGCTGGAGAATGCAGGAAGCCTACAGATAACCTCACCACCATTACCTTCGCTGTTAGTGTGTCCCACCACCAGACTCTGGAATTCAGCTTGCACACCTACTGGCCATTTACCACTGAACAACATGTCCCACCTTCCTTCTCCCTGAGCTCACAGCTGCAAGATCCCAATCCCTTCATGCCAGCCTCGGTGTTCATCTGACCTGGGCCAATGATATAGCAATTTAGGGATCTAAACTGGCAGAAAAAGCTTCACTTTTAATCTTCCTCACATCTGGTAGCAGTTTGGTTCTCTGAACTGGTTCCCCAAGGATGAGAGGGGCACCCAAGAGAAGGAGCCGCCGCCACTATGGTGCAAGAGGCTGGAGTAGCACCAGCACTCCCAGCAGCCACCAGCCTGGCCACGAGCAGAGCCTCAGCACGAAACTGCGCCCTCGTTTAGCACGAGACCCTGTTTTCTAACAGTATCACATTCATTACCTTAGAGAGCACCTTCTGAATGAGGATATGCTACATTTTTGAGTGATCAGTCAAACCCAAACAATCAATTACACCTTTTGTCAAAACTGTTTACGCTTTCACACTGTGCTGCAGTCATTAAGAACGAACACTGAGCAGGACTGGTTATTTATCCTCCTCCTCTTGCCCTGAAAGGGAATTAATCTTAAACTTTCCGTTTAATGATCTCAATAAAGGCTCACTGTAAATGACAGCAGGCTGCACTGAGAAATATTTAAAAACAGAAGGGCCTCTGAATGACAGAGTTTAGCAACACACAACTGTTCCTCCACATGCACGCCAAGGGAAGCCAAACCTCTGTGGAAGGCGAGGTTAAAAATGTGCTGCGTGCCACTCCAGTGCTACAGAAAACATGCTGTAATTAGCAACCTCTAGAGATTTATTCAAGCTGAGAAAGATAAAAGTGAAAGCAGTGATTCAAAAGCAATTCTTAAAACTGCTGGCCGACCCACTTAACATTCTCTCAGCGTCTACACAGAAAATGCAATTCTTCTGTCAAAGAAAGGTAATTAATGAACCTGCCCTAGCCATCCATCGCCCCTCTCAGGATGCTGGCCACCAGCGTGCTCCAGCCTGCACAGTGAGGTGGGAGACAGTGCTGCAGCCCCACATGGGCGTCAGTCACACACAGCACCCTCACAGCGAGGAAGAGCAGAGCATATCAGATGTATCATTAAAACATGGTCCAGGGTGGGACACATCCCTTGGCTTGGCCTGGCTATGGTCTGTGGTCCTCAGATCCAAATCCCTCCCTCTCACTGCCCTGTACCACCATGACCTTTCCATGTGCACCACAACCAGCAATACATTTTGTCAGAGCAGAATAAACCAGAATGTTTCAAATTCTGGTCTGGATGATTTTCATCGATATGCAGGGGGCACATGGGGCTTGGTCGCATGGCGATCTCCTCCCCACCGCCATATTTAGCAGACTTAATCGGTGATGCTTGCCTAGGTGGGGTGTTTATCTTATTCCCTTCCCCTATGGAGGAAAAAGAGAGTCTGCTTTTACGTACTTTAAGAATTTTTTAATCCCATTTTAAAACTGATTTAATTTTTATCATTATTTTCCCATCATTCTCACTGCTCCCCTCCACGAATCACCTTCCACTGAGCAAAGCTGACAGTTCCCCACAGCAGCAAGCCACATTGACGGCCATCATCTCATTCATATGCACACTCAGAGCACTACAAATCTGCTCAAATATCATTCCTCCCCCGGGGCAATGTTTTTTTCCCCAGAATATCTACATTGCTAGCTGCAAAAATTTCTCCTTCTAATTAACTTACAGGTTCCAAATATCACCAGCTGGAACCACAGCGCAAAGCCTGGGCACTGAACATAGGGGAACCCAGCTGAAGGATGAAGGTCTTTGCTATCCTTTCTTTGCTTTGTGCTTTTTTTTTGTTTTCCCTTTCATTTAAGAGCCAGCAAGTTGAAAACTACTGAACCCTTTATCGACACATGAATGGACAACGAATAACCCATGAACTGAATGGATTGAAACTATGCACAGAACCCTTAACTGATATTTTTGCTGGCCGTGTCACATCACGTTATATTTCTGACGTGTCATGTTTATGCCTGAGTCACAGTGCATCCTGATGGAAGAACAAAGCACAGTGAGATGCAACAGGACATACCAGTGAGGTCAAAAACCCCATCTGACTGTTGATTGACTGCCCACCACTAATTTGGATTTAGTTAATTCCTTCTAAAAGACAAGAACAAAGTTCAGAGAAGGTTAAAGGGCACATGCAGAGTTTAATAATCTATTAAGAGAATAACCTGCCATATATGACTATGCAATAAACTGAGAGAATTTGCCAGAAACAATTCACACTGCAAACATTATTTACAGCAAATCTTGATTCATTACACTCTCTGCATACAGAGAGAAGGGCAGTGTTTCTCTAACAAGAAGGCTCCAAGACGTGAGCTGAGTAGTTCTAAGGTAAAAAACAAACCCTAAGCAGCAGCCAAATGAGAAAATTAAGTTTATCATGTTTTCAAGTTTTGTTGATGAAAACTTTTTACTGTAGGGGCTGAATTCAGGCAGGCTGGGAAAGAAAACCTGCCGTCTAACAACAGCAGGGAAACAAAGAAGTCATTTTAACCTTAAAGCCTTAAAAACCATAAAGATCAACTCATTAAACAATCTCTGCCTTTCAACTTCTGCTTTTCAATGGATAGTTTTTGCTTTTATTGGATTTTTTTTTATTTAATGCAGCCAACAAGGCTGATCTTCATTTTTATTTAAAACCGAAGGCAATTACCAGACAGACGTGGTGCTGACCCTGAGAAGAAAGTCCCCAGACTTCAACTCTTCTCCCCATGCCTGATGTACAGGCAAAGGTTTATTCCTTCCACTGCTTCTGCATTAACACAAAAGAGATGTGCTGCGCTGGCAGCCTCACCATCCTCCTGGAGAGAGAACTGGGACTCTGGGATCCTAAATCAGTCTCATGCAGAAGCTTGAAAAGAACAGGTTTGCATTCCTTACAGCAGTGAGGGAGACCCTGATGTTGAGGATGGTGTGATTTGTCATGATGATCTTAACCTAGCACCACTTCAAGAAATAAACTAGTTACTGTCTTTTAAGGCCATTCATACTTTGCCCAAATAAGGCTTCAAGAAAGTTACAACTGAAGTTCTTTTGGCTTGGAATACTGTTTTTGCTGCCTAAATAAGCCCACAGAAGACTTAACCAGTAAAAGAATGACACCAGCGAAGTTCTCCTTGTGTTATACCAATATGTGCATACTTTGGACCAGGACAGCAACATCGTGAATGAATGAAACAAGGTACAGCATTAAAAAATCTCCATTTTCCTACAGTAACAGAAGGCTCAGTAGGTGCTCCTGCAAAAACAGTCATGCTGTCATAGTATCTTACTACCATGGGTATGCAGAGAGAAGCAGTTGGTAAAGAACTTATGGGAGCATGACAGGGAAAAAAAAGGGGTGACTGACAAATCCCAAGACAGCCACAATCATGCTCTTCAGACCAGTTATATGGTAATACAAGAAAATCAGAAGCAAAGCAAAGGGAAACCAAATTTTGCTCAACCTACTCTAGAACCATCCCCTGGTTTTGATGAAATTCTTCTGTGACTGGGAAGACTTTTTTAGAAAACAACTTGTGTGCAGCATTTCGGCATCAAAAATATGCAATGCAGCTTCAAAAGCACACTGAAGTTCAGAATCCCTTCAGGTTTCCTTGCCTTGCACCTGTTACCTTGATGCATCCAAAAATCATTCTAGAAAACACTGGCTGTGTATAAAAGCACATCCCAGAACTGTCTATTTGTAGCTAATATTCCCTTCAATCCTGCTACATATTTTTCATTTGGAGTAGTACAGTCCTTGTATTATATTAGGTGGACCACTGGCAGCTATGTTCCTCCATCTAGCAGTCCCTGGGACTGCTGCAATCCCATGCAGCACCTCACAGCATCACAACTGTGATTCAAAAGCATAAAGCAAAACCACCTGATTGCCTCTCCCCCTGAAGTAAATCTTGCCCTTGAGACAACTCCCATGGGAAGGATTGTTCTGCTATAGGATTTTGCAGACCACAGAAAATCAGTGGGTTGACACATGAAATGGAGGGGTTTCATTTTTGCGAGATGTGCTTTTTAAATATATTTATCCTAGTCCATGTGACTGAAACAGGAAGATGTATCAGGGTGACACTAGAAAAATCCTTAAATTTGCAAATTTTGGCACCAATTTTTCATAAACCCTCTCCCCATCCTCAGGAACTATATAACAGGCACTCGGGCAGCAGATTTATAGCCTCCTATTGAAGCCCTCCAGCCATCCATCTAAAGAATCAATTCCTGCTCCTTCCAAAGAGCAATGCAACCAAAGACGGCCCAAACACACCTCTTTGAAAACACAATCACAAACTCAGAGCATACAGAAGGTACCCTCACCATTAACATAGTTATGAAATTGGGAAGCTGCATCAATCTTAAGCAACATATTTTGCCTCCGTTCATGCTGTTCTGAAACAACACAAGGACTGTGAGATGATTTTCTTACTGAGTAGCACCATACTTGGAGTAATACATTACTGGTGGGACTCCCCTGATGATGTATTACACTAATGCATCATTAGGATGATGTTTCACACTGATGATATATTGCAGTGCAACATAATGAGAGCAATAGCTCACTGGGTGCATAATCCTGCCAGGAGCTGTGTGCCTGCAGCTCTCCGACTTCATTTGTAGTTCAGGGTGTCCAGAAGCTTAGATGGATTAGATCCTCAGATACACACATCTTAAAGGATGGCAAGAGTCACAAAAATGCCAGCATACAGGTGGGTGCAGTTAATTACAGGCTTCAATGTACAGTATGCTAACATCAAGATGTACTTTGGCATCGCATTTTAACACCTGTGCAAAGCATCGTCTTCAAACGAAGAAGTGGCTGTAAGCAGAGCTGCTGAAGCTCCTTATTCTTATGCTTCCCTGCAGTAGCCATCATAGCAGACTCTGGGTGCTTACAGCCTGATAAAAATACCTAGTTTACATTTTCCATGCCAGATGTCTGTTAGAAGGAGGAGGAAGACTGGGGAAAGGGAGTGGTTGCTTGTTTTTAATCAATAAATTCAGTGAAAGCAGTTCTGTTCAGCTATTTTTATGACCCAGACTAAGAAAAAAAACAGGTAGTTTTGCCAACAATGAAAGATTCTGGTGACCTTTTTTCTGACCTTTTTTAACAAACAGAGCTATTTGATCTGTATGAAATTCCAAGAAGACCTTTGCAGTACAGTCAGTGTCACTGACAAGAAGGCAACATTTTAAGATTTGTGAACTCTTCACCGTGAAATCATATATAATGTTCAAAAAGAGGGCAAACTGGTAAATAAACAAGGAAGGAACAAGCCAATTTGAATAATAAAAGAACTTCTTCAGTCTCTCACAGAAACATTAACATTTACAATTGAACCACAACTTCATTATTTATTTAGTTTTTGCTTCAATACCTTTGGGGTTCTCGAATAAGTCTAAATGTGCACGCACACACTCACAAACATAACATGGATCCTGCATGCAATTTCCATCTTTCTGTATTTGTTTAGTTCTGTAAAACACAACAGTATTTTAGACAACCAGCTAATGCGCTCTGCACCTTCATCTTCAGGTTCTCCAAAATGGATAGACCAGACTCCTCTCCAGGGAACATCAGCCTCTGTGGTCACAGATTTTAAAAACGTAGCTTTCATACCTTTCTTCTGACATCTATAATTGAGAAACCACAGGGTAACTTGTGAACTGGAAAAGAGTATAGACACCTCAACTAGCTAAATGATGAGTTAATATCTCTTTCTTTCCCTTTTTTTACCCCCTCCTGTGTAGCCTTTCAGATTGCCTGAGCTATAGGGCTCTGCCTTGTAGATGCTATCTCTAGCCAGTAGAGCAGGGGTTGGAAATACACAACAAAGAGCTGATCTTTCCAAGATCTGTCTGCACCAGAAAATGTAAAAAAAAACCCAAAACAAAACAAAAAATACTCAACACCCAAATCCACCCAAACAAAAACCAAACAACCCCCCTTACACCCCCTCCACTTTTAGGGGACCACTTCTGATCAGCCCTCCAGCACATCCTGCAGTAAATTAAATTCTAAGAAGGTAATGCCAGCTGGCACAAACCCCACTTCGTAGTTTGCGGCATGCTGTCCCCAAGCTTGGGGATGGCAATGAAAACTCACCTCTTAAACAGGCTACAAGATAACAATCCAAAAAAAAAAGACCAGAATGACTTCATGTATTTCCCCCACCAGTAGCCCATGCAAGGGCCAACCACGTCCTGGCCATAAATTCTCTGGCACGAGAGCATTATACCAAAGGAAAGGAATGCCTTTCCATCTGTGTATTTCCCCTCAGGCACTCACTTGATAATGAAACCAGTTAAGGTCTTTGGGTTCACAATGTTATTATAGTCGGATAATATTTTGTTTGCAGCCGAGCCTGAAGAACTCCTAAGTAGTGCAGTACAGGCACCATACACCTGTTAAGTCACGGTGTTCCTTCTCTAAGTGGACAAATCTGTTTTAGCCATCTCCCGAGATTTTCCCCTCACAGTTAATTACAAAGCGATGACTGTACTCATTTCCTGATCTTAGAGGGAATCTATAACAAATGTCTGCCACGGGAGAAGGCTGTTCCCTCCGTCCCTCAGAAACACCAGCAATCCTTCTAGCAGCCCTGGCTGCCCTCCTTCAACCTTTTCCCCCAGTCATCCCAGACCTTCTGCTGCAACACAAACACTGCACAGAAAATTATAACCTTTCACTAGGAAAGAAACTACATGGGCTAACTGAGACCAACATTTTCTAAAATAATTGAACAATGCACCTCCTGAACACAAAAATACTGGCACAGGCGCCCAGACCAAGGTCCTTCTGCAAAGACCTACAGTGAACACCGAGATGGACAGACCCAATCCTGTCAGTGATGTTCACACAGAGAGCCATCCAGCAAGGCAGCAGGATTTTATTCAATTCCTACACAGGCATACACAACTACAAAGACGAACACATCATTCCCAACAACTTGGGGAGCAATTTTGTTTAAAGTGATTAACAGGTTCACAAAAAAATTTGCCCCTTGTTGGATTTGAAACTCATTGGAGCCACTTTCACCCTGTGACATCTATTCTAGTATACAATTTTGGTCCAAAGTATTGCTGTGTCTTGTAAAATCCAAGATATTCTGAAATCAGGTCAGGAACAATAAGCATTCTGGGGAAAAAATAAGGGAAAAGTAGTCCATCCTAAGAAGAAGTGATACTTCATTGTGACAGCAACCTTTCTTCATGCTCCTCCTAGCAGGCTGATGTCTGATCCTGGGCACAAATCCTTGGAAATAGGTCTCTCTGACCTTAGAGACATACGTTAGGTCAATGGTTCCCAACTTTCCGGACCGATAGCCAATTGAAAAGGATCAGCATTTTTTGCAAATCGTCACACACGCTTACCATCAACCTTGCAATTGGAAGCTCGAAGGTGATGTGACTCAGTAGCGTGGCTCCAATGCCTTCTTCATTACCCTTGTGGGATGACCAGTGCTCAGCAAACACAGGTGAAGAGCACCCCTTGGCTGGAGTCATCTCAGAGAAACTTAAGAAATGGAATTTGTTCACTGGCTCCCACGTTTTCACAAGTTGTTTCAAACCATATCCCAGGAGCCAGCTCTTGTATCATCATCCAGGCATGAGCCCTATCACAGACTGTGGTCCCCCTTTTCTTGGGTGCCAAGAACCAGCCTAACCTTCTAAGAAACCACTTCTGAATCCCTCTAACTGCAAACGCATCTCACTGAAGATGCCACCCTTCCACTTTGAGGATAAATACAAAGCAATTCCTTCAGCAAGGAAGGAGGGAGCAGAAACATTTTCTGTAATTAAATGTATGGAATTAAAGCACAGAAGCACCCAAACACCACGTAAATCAATTAAATAAAACCAGACACAATCAGACAACTTGCAGGGACAAAAAAGTAAAGAAAAACATTAAAGGAAGGGCTCCTGGGTGATGTGCAGATGGACTCTGACTTGCATCTCAGGTAAGGAAAGGGACTTCGGGCATTGGATTCCTTCTGGGATATAGCTCCAGTTTGCCAGCCTCAAACAACAGATCTGACCCCAAAATTACTCTTTTCCTCCAAAGAGAAGAAATCTGCTAGACACCAAAATGTGCTCAGTACCTCTGATGAGAAAGGAGAGGCACCAGCTCCGGAGTCCTTGCAGCTGTTGGAGAGCAGCTTTAACAATTTTATTAACACCCTCTGAAACACTATTACTTCCCCCCCGCCCAAAAAGAGACAACGTTTACCAAACAGGGGCGCACACTCATTATCACTTCATTGCTTTCTGACTGGAACTATAACTGTGGAGTATTCTGGGCAGTCAAAGAAATTTCATGGGTGCAGAACTGATTAAAAAATGGATTACCAAACAACATCTCAGGAGAAAAAAAATGCACATATCTCACTCTGGGTTTAGTGTTAATGCTCTTCCTTTGCACACTTCATTAGGTTTTTTAATTCCGGGTTGTTCATTGTATAAAATTCTCAGCACTATTAGAAACCCCTGGCACTCACGCAGAGTGCTTCAGAATGATGACAAAGGTTTGGCAGAAACCCCATTTGAACCGCCCACGTCAGTGACTCTCCATAACCTTGCACTAGTGTTGGACTGCCTCAATTAGGCTTCGCTTTAGCTATGGAAGGTTCCAGCTTCATCTTGGACAAGAAGGTAAAAAATTCTTTCGTTATTAAAAGAAGTGAAATGGGGAATATATCCGAAACAATACTTTGGTACTCATGGAATAAAACTGGGCATCTTCTGTGACTTGTGCTATATGCTTTAATTCACTTCCCCAAATAATTTACAATGATTCTCATTTTTTACTACAAGTAAATACCATTACCTATTTAAAAATCAAAGCTATTGCAACATGTTTTCATCGAGTTTGTGTGAGTAATTACATATTAAAATGGCAAACATCCCTTCCAATAATACCCTGGCAGAGCTCACTTCTTCTGCAAGTAATAAAAGTGAAAGAGAGCAAACTGTGCTTCAAGATGTTTGGCTGCTCTGCCATGAGGCAGCTGATGCATTCCAAATGTCTGTCAGGTCACTTTGCAACACCAACTACTGCTAATCAATAGTGAAATCTTTCTCTCTCTGGCTTAAATATATTTCTGGTTTCGTTAAACAGAAGAAAATTGCAAATTAGTTGCCACACCATGCAGCTTGGAGAAACACGCTATCATCCTGACTGGGTAAGCGTTCAGACGATGCAGTTAAATTACAATACTTAATCGACTGTCGATCATGCACATAGGTTTTGTGAAATGCACTGCAGTGTCTTATTGCTGGTCTTCACAAGAGCCAGGTCAGCCTCCACAGGCTGTCTTGTTTCTAAGCATCCAAGCATTTTTTTTTTAAAGCCCCAAACTCAGCTTTCCCTTTCTAGGATGCAAACCTTTCTTCACCTCCTTCACTTGGCCCAGAAGTCATGTCCTTTTTCTCTTGCTCTTCATATATCTTCCTTTTTTTGATTCCAAGCTACTTGGAACAGAGATCATATCCGTCTTTGTTTGAAGACTCTATAGCAGTCTGCATGTTGCAATGGTACCATAAATAAAAAGTAATAAAAATGTTAGGAAAGTCTTTAGAAAAGTACACGTTATTTTTACTATTACTCATGCTGTTGCTATTTAAGAAACAATACCAGGAAGATCTAGGACTTGAGGGGGACTTATAACAATTTTTGTAAGAATACACTTTTGAAACTATGATGTTACTGACAGCAAAGCATTTTGCAAGGTGTACAGGTTCTCCTGCTGCTTTTTTGAGTGCTTCTAACAGATGTTCAATTTCAAGTGGTCTGCAGATACCAGTAGGCTGATGGTTGTGCAGGAATAGGAGCAGCAGATGTGCCCTGCATTATGTTTTGCTATTCCCTTTATGAATCGACATGTCACCCTGTGGGTTTATAGCCAGTTAATTTTGTAATGACATCACTATTTCTGTACTTTTAATGATCCTCGCAGGATTTAATTTCTCAAATAACAGAACTCTTGATCCTGGAATTGCTATGCGAAAGTAATATATAATAAACAGATTTCTTTACATGATACAATTCCACTTCCCACCAAATGCCTTTGCTGATAGCTTTTAGGTAGTGCTGGTATGCACGTGGATTCTTCCAAAGACCGCAGATTTACAATGTGGACTCGTTTCAGGGCTCTAGAAGAACGCCTGTGCATTCCTCTACAGGATCATTACCCTCGAACAAGTATCACTCAGTGGCCGGAAGGAATGAGGATAAGAAGGGAATAAGGATAGAAAGAATGGGGACTTTCTTTGGCTCCGCTGTAGAAGGGTAGGTATTTCCCCTGTCAGATGCTGTGTTCCATGGTGGTCACGCCACCCAACTGAAATCAGGGTGCACAGGAAATTGCGTTGCATTTTCCACTGACAGGGACTGATTGTGAGGAGAGCACTCCAGCTTTTGGTTTGGATGCTTGCAATCCTAAAAAGGAGCCAAGTTTTTTCTCCCTCAAATACAGTTGCAGAGGTTGTTAGAGCCCAGAGGTTTTTGGGCAGAACCTCTGGTAACAGCTGCAGGCTGCACAGAGCAGCCATAGGACACCTTTCTTCCCTGGAGTATTCAGTACTGGTAAATAACGTCTTTCTTCTTATTTTTAAATACAGAGAGGAAAAAGTGATGCTATTACAGCTGTATTTAAAGGATTTTTGGCATTTCCTTCATTGAAACTAACTTTTAGGTATTAAAAAAAATTGAGTGGAAAAAACATCACGGGTTGTAAAAGTTTCTAGTTAGGTATGTGGTGTTATGAAGCCTTAAAATACACCTGAAAACGTTTAACTTTCAGAAATGAGAAGTGCATAAGCATACACTTTGCCCCCCCATGTTATCTCAGAAATTATATTCCCCACATTACTGCAAATATCAAAATACATCTTTAGTAAAAGACAGCTTTGAAAAGCATCTTAGGTCTTAAATTTAAGGAGAGAGTGCTATCTGCTCTTACTGATTTAGCTGAGAGATCAAGGCCTTAATTTCTAAGAATCAACTACATAATTTTTGCACACATACAGGAAAAAATGATCTCCAGTTGTGACCACAGGCAGAGTCTTCACAGGGCTCACTGTGGTCATGCTGGGGTCTGAATCCACCCCTAGAAAGGATGAGGAAATCCATCCTAAAAGGATGAGGTAAGTATTCTTCTGAGTTTTCCACAGTATTTCTGGGGTTTTTTCTGCCCATCTTAATTTCTTGCAGTTCACATTTCTTTAAAAAAGTTGATTATCAGCCTTAGTCCAAGTCTTAGATTGAAACATACGAAGCTCAGGAAAGCTAATGCTGAGGTTAAATCAAATTTGACTGGCCTTCAACACTGAAAAACATCAAAGACAAAGCTCTGCCTGGAGGTCCACACCTATTAAGTGCATTAATTACCTGACTTCCATCTTAACTGAAGCTGTAAGCAAGTGTGTTGTCTAGTGGCCCATGGATATCTCAGAGTGCTCTGAAAGCAGAAGTGCATTCCCCAGAGACATGGCACATCACAAGCCTCCAGACCCACCTCTCCTCTTCTGCTCTAGCCTCCCAAGAAATCCTGAACCAGACTCTTCCACCACCTGAACTCAGCATTTCTGCCCCAGATGCTCCCAGCAACCATGACTTTCAGCCCCTCTCCCAAATACCTTGAACTACAGGATGAAAACCATGCTCAAAAACCTCTTGCTCCTCTGGCATAACTGAAGTACTTACACCTGTGAAGTATGTTTTTGGAGGCACCTAAACATCCTTGGGGGCTTTCCTGAGAAGTAAGGACCAGCATAAAACTGCAGAGCTAAGCCAAGGGTGCATTGCCTTTGTCCAGCCTTCCCCAATATGGAGGCATGGCCACACAAGGACTTCCAGTGCATCTCCAGCACTTCCCCTCCTTCAAAACCTGAACTCCTGGCCAAAACACACACCTTGCTACCAATACACTTTCCCTGACTCAGACCATGAAGAATCAAACACACAGGGAAGGTGCTGGGCATGTTGCTCACTGCACAGCCTCAGGGTACTCAGATACAGCCATCAGGAGCTCAGCAGCCCAACCCAGGTGACACCCACTATATTTAGGGTATGACTACTTTCTAAAAATGCATTATCTAGACAAAACAGTTGAGTATCTTAGGGATGCAGGTTCTGGTTTTCCGAATATTTCTGATATTTACTCTGACATTTCCTCTGAGTGCGTGTGGTGTTTTGAAAGGAAAAGAGTTTTCTGTTGCTTAAGGCCAGTTCTTCCTGTTTGTTAGTTTATACCAAACCTAAGTTTTGATATGAATAAAACTGTTGCTTTAAGTCTGATTTCAAACATGTGGTAAAGGCAAATCTAACAATTTTATGAGATATAGTTACTTTTGTAGAGGGTGAGTCTGCCCTGGGGAATTTTCCCTGACTAGATTTATCACAAGTTTTTTGAACCAGATAATTTTGTTTGATAGCACATCTGGCAGCATCATAAAATCTTGACGTCCCAAGCTATTACACAGGAATTACTTTTGTAAATCATTTATGAATATTACTGATGTAGGCCTATTCTGGGCAGTAAGAAAGGAAATGGAGTGCTGAAGGACAAAGGAAGGGAAAAAGGATTCCCTGCCCTTTTGGGGCTCATCAGATAGGGTGGGTATTTATCATTTTAAATGGGAAACATGTTGTCATTGATACAGCTGAGAAGTCCACATAACACAATTTGTTCCCCATATTCCCTAAATAGGCAAAAGGGGAAGATATTGTACCAGAGGAAAACCATACACTGATCTCTCGTGAAGAAAATCTGTCCCTGTCCTAATCTTAAATAAGACTTCCCAATTAAACACTACATATTGCTAAAACCATAATAAACACAAACTAACAACTCACGTAGACTAAAGAAGGAAAATCTTACCAAGGCCAGCACTGAAGCAAAACAAAAAGCCCATTTTAGATCACACACAAAAAAAGGTATTTACAAAATCCCCCCCAATCCACACAGTGACCTGCACAGCAACGTGACTAAATGGAAACTCTCCACATAGTTAAAATGACATGATTAGATGCTAAACATACCACTTCAGACAGAAAGCTGGAAAATCAAAAGCTTATGTTTACTTTTAGTATCATAAATTATCACAGTATTAGCAATTTCAGAAGACTGCAGCTATTGACTTGTATTGGAAACACATTGAAATAACTTTGGGTGCTGCCACCTTGCCAAACCCCAAAGCCTGGCATTACATTCCTTTTGAACATATAGTGGGTGCTTCATCTGTGATGGATGATCCGACACCAAACACACCATCACCGGGTGGAGGGGCAGCAGAGGAGTCACCCCGAATGAGCCAACAGTGGGGGATTAGAACAAGCCCTTCACTCTTCATTCCTGATGTCCCCAATACTGGGAGCTACTGGGTTTTATTTTTGTTGAGCCAGAGCAGAGGAAAAGGTCATTTGCAATATTCCACGGAAACATATTTCCAGCCTTAAGTAACAAGGCATTTTGTTGGGGAATTTCCTTGCTTTGGGGCCCATAAAGAGGGAAGGAGCAATTCTCTGACAGCTCCTATTTGGCTTCAAACGCCAGGCTCCTTCAGACTATGGCATGCACCGAGCCATTATGGAGCACATGCCAGTATTGCACCACACACTTTCCCCGCCAGAGAAGAAAATTTCTAAATTTGGCTTCCTCCCAGGAAGCAAATTCCTGTCCATACACACCCAGATTGATTTCTCACAGATGAGCATGCTGCCCACTAAAATCTGATGTGCACTGCATCCACAGGGTGCTGAGGACCCACCTCGGCAGGGCAGTGGTGTGGCAGGAATTGCCAGCTGCACCAAGTAGAGAGGAGCTCCTGGTTTATTTGAAAGTGGCAATACTGAAAAAAAAGCTCTAGCATGAAAAAGCAAGTTTAAATTTTCGGTAGTTTCAAATCCACTAAAATCTGAAGATGACAATGTAACATAGTTTTAATAATCGGAGCGTGGATGGTTTCAAGCTGCACAAAGAGCTCCACCAGGAAAAAATCCACAACATGACAAAAAGGAAGAAATGAAAAGAAATGGTGGTTTCCAGGGTCACAAATGGTATCTGCAGAGGATCATCTGGACATTGCTCCTCAGACTTGCCAGCGTGAGGCAACATTGGCTGGGGCTAAGAAATCTGAGATTCATGTTCTGTTTATCCCCCTCCTCCTGAATGCAAACACATGTTCTGTCTTTCCAATAAAGATGGACAACACATGCACCAAGTAGGTACATTGAAAGTCATCTGCTAATTGCAGATACATGTAAATGACCACACAGCAAGCTTTCCCAGGGAGACAAGACTGGGAAAATGGAGACGGCTACACTAAGATTAGAACGTAAGAAAAAAACTCAACAACATAATCAAACAAGGTTGATTCATGTATTTTTTCCTAATTCAGTATAACTATTATACTACTTTAGACAATTCCAGAGAGCCAAAGAGTGATGAGGGTTGGGTTTTTTTTTCAGTCCATTACAGATAGCACTTGCCTCAGTAACTATGCCAATGGAAGAAAATCCATCATATACTAACCATACTCCAATCTCCAACAGGAATATTCCCCATTTTGTGAAGTAAAGTGAGATGTGGGAGTTCTTGACCTTCTAAGTAATTAAGGGAAACAGAGACATTCTTGTTTTTATTAGAGACACACTAAACTATTTGAAAATAATTTGAATAGCTGGAGAATTAGTGTATTTGCCTGCTCATGAGTAGTGCAGATAGTTTAGAGTTCTCTTGGGGGCAACACATCGTAATGAATATCTGCTATTCATATTTAATGCAATCTGCCAAAGAGTGCTTTTGGGAGGACTTTCTGTGTCAATATAATGATTAACAACAGGACTGGAAAAGTAAATGAATTCCTGCAACGGGTGGGGCTGGCAAAAATATCTTTCAGTACTATACCAGTTACACTGGATTTAACCGTACTTTTTTAATGACACCACTGGAAAAAGAAAAAAAGCGCAGTGTGGAAAGCAAGCAATCTTTAAGATGAAGTTCAAGTAGTTAATAATTGCATTAATGGAAGGAAAAACAATTCCAGCAAAAAACAATGCCCAAAACAACAATCTGCCTGTCCTGAGCATGTCTGAAACGCCTGATATGTAATACTGGCTACTAAATAAAATAATTAGCATTTACATAGCACAACCCAGAAATAATGTTGTAGGTACTTCTTTGCCTGCCTCTTTGAGTTCCTCAGTTGATTTTACTTTCCATACATTTTCTCATATTTCAAAGACTTACATAAAACAGAACATGAAGTCCTTTATTCTTTACAATACACTTTTAAAACACCCCAGACAGAAAAGAATGGAAAAGCTTGGCTAAAATACGAGTAACCTTAATATGGAATTTTCTCCATGGCATCCCAACAGTCCTCTAAATAACACACTCAGATTACTTTTTTCCAAGCAATCTGGATGAAGCAACCTTACTAAGTTTATATAAATTCCAGGACATGCTTGTATCAGACTGACTGCTCTTCCCTGTCCCCTTACCAAGCTACTCCTATTCCTCCCTTGCAATAAATGGAAGGGAGGACATCAAGGATTCAAAGGCTCATGTTGGCAGCCTGAGGACCAAGATGTGGGGCAGGGGTCAGAGGTAGAATATAGGATTGCTCCCATCGAATGCCATAGGCTACACAAATCACCTCATTCAAGCAGATGCTCAGTCCAAGCAGAAAGGGAACAATTGCCAAACAAAGTGTTTTATTATTTAGTGACTCCCACTGTGATTATTGTCCAGACCCTTTTTTAATTTGATCTAGGATACACTCAGGGATTCCTTTCATCACAGCATTAGCTCAGATTAAGCTTTTTC
This sequence comes from Corvus brachyrhynchos, assembly GCF_000691975.1. NCBI lineage: Eukaryota > Metazoa > Chordata > Aves > Passeriformes > Corvidae > Corvus > Corvus brachyrhynchos. The sequence goes on from NW_008237681.1 coordinate 2,758,851, forward strand.
CTCCAGCTCACACCAACTGGCTTTGTTATGTAGCGGTCTCTACCCATGTTAAACTAATTCTGTAAATCTCATTCTGCTGAAGTGATGTTACAGGAACCAGCCTTGCAAAGATACTCTACAAACAAGCAGCAGGACTTCATCTTCCCCATGCTGAGATTTGCTTGTGAAACTGCAACATCGCTGTGTGCCTTGCAGTTCCATCAGCCATAACATAAAGGCAGCACTTTCCTCACCAGTTTTCAACTCCCTGGATATACTACAGTAATCTGTACAGCTTTTACATACCTTCCTTCTCAAATTTCAGGTGGTGATTCACTTGGTTAGGGGTGTTTCTTGTAGTTTGGGGGTTTTCTAAGACTTAATTTTTATAACTAATCTTTTTCTATAAATTAAAATGTGCTGTTACAGCCACAACAGATGTTTTATAAAGAAGGTAAACTCTTCTAAAGCTGGTATCCTCATGTTGTGACAGCTGCCTCACTGATCTCTGGCAGCAGCATTAGGTCTCATGATGGCCAGATGGGTCCTGGCCCTTCTTCCAGGGCTGATGGAGAGCAATGTCACTCAGATACCAGAATTGCCTGTGTGACCGCTACTCACCTGAACCTAAGGTGTTTTTACTTTAATAAAATGTCAAGTAATGATATTTGCCCGTATTTACTTACTCCTTCCCCAAATATTTCACAAGTGTTCCCTTATTTTCCTATTGCAAACATGTCTCTGCAGGACTTTTGCCCATTTCCCATAGCTGCTCCCAGTCTGGCAAAGAACTGAACTCTCTTGGTCTACAACAGACTGGTGCATGACCCAAAAAGCACAAGAATGTCCCCAGTTTTGCCTTCTCTCACCATTTCTAAATGAGCTAAGCAGTAATCTCCTGAAACCGTCTCTGCTGTGTAGAAGAAATTCCTCATTCATTAATGTGGCCAGGGAAGCCTGCACGCCACCTGATCTCAGGAGTGAAGATGTCTGCTCTGTGCTCCACGGGGTAATACAGCTGTAGGTAAATCAATCGGACTTCACAAAAGTAACGATCTTCTTGACCGTGGTCTCGTTCGGTGCTAATGCATCGTTCACATACCCATAAAAGTGGGTTTTTTCATCTTCTGACCTCTCTAGCACTGCGACCAGACCTCCAATTATTAAGTATTTTGCACTATGTATCTCAGTATAAAAACAGAAGCCGAGTCACAGGTCACAGAGGCAACAGCATTATTAACATCAATGAAACTAAATCACTCCATCCTGAGCGTTTATGGTAAGCCCCTTGTGCTCATACAATTCATGTGTCTAAGATGTACTCTTGTCTGTTTAATGGGACTGGAGATACCTACCCCAACTGTAGATTAAGATAACTTAATGCAACTTGATATAAGGCTATTCTGCCATCATTAAAAGTTTAAAACCAAAACAGAACAAAATAACACAAGACACTAATACAAAAGCTCAAATGGCGCTAACTTTGAACAAAAGCTGTAGAATGGCATTGTTTTAAAAAGATTAAAGAGATCTTTATAACCTTCCTGTTATGTAAAATCATTTCTATTGGATTCTACACGCATGAAAAGAATCTGGAAGATAAATAGTACAATAGCTTTAAGCATGTAAAGAGCACTGGTTTGGCCAAACTTTAATTTTTTCAGGTCTTTGCAAGAGAGTTCTACATTATTCCATCACACAGTATAAATTCTAACTTTAATAGAGCCAATCAATCATACTGACTTTGGCCTATGGGTGGCTTCACTGTGAAAACAAACAAATAAACAAACAAAATCTACAATGAAGAACAGAACCCTGAAATACAACCTAAAGCTCAACCTGCATGCTTCCAAGAACTTGTCTCTATAAATCCAGTGATAGAAACCTTAAGCTCCAGAATCAGAAGTCCACAGACAGAGAGTTGACACCACAGGTATGAAAACAAAGTAGTACAAACCAGAAGAGTCAACCTGCAGTGGACTGTGTCTTAAAAGAAATTCTCATTCAAGTCATCCTCCGTCCTATCTTGCCAACTTTAGCTGGTATTTGCAAACACTATTGCCCTGAGCTATGCACAACAGCTGCCAGGCTTTTGTGCTCAGTCAGAGAGCCAGTGCTGCAAAGCACCTCAACAAAAATACTGACCTGAAAATGCTGGGACCAGGGCATAAAGACACAAACCCCAAGATTCAGAAGTAGCCACTTATTTTGCATACTGACAGAAATTCATACTAAGCACTACTTTTCTGAGAGGCTGAGCACTGACTGGTTTATTAATCATTAATAATGCATCAGCAACACAGTCTTAACTCCACAGGAATAATTCATAGAAAAGAAAAACTCTGCATTGCTGCGCCATATAATTTTGATATTTACCAATGTATGCCTCAGAAAACATTCCCACTTACTAATAAAACTATTTCTTCAACAGGTGCGTATTCCTGAAGTAGTGCAGGATAAATTCAGAATGGTAACCTAATAATCAACCAGGATAATTTCTGACAGGACTGGAAAATTGAAGTTACTTGTAGACCTTCTGGCTGTTTTGTTTTTCATCTCCAGTAAAGATAAACACCCTGCAATAGAACAGGGCAAATAAATACCTGACCCAATTATACTTCTTCACATGTGTGACTGGATGAAAACTGTTCACACAAATGGAAAACAAACAAACAAACAAATAAAGAAACAAAACCCCTACCAGTATATGGTCTTGAATACTTCAAGACTGCCCAGCATTCCAGCATGTGTACTTGAGACGTGAAGCCACAATTAGTATCAAGCAGCACAAAACATACAACTTAACTCTTCAGAAGTATTGTCTTCACTGTGATTTCCCATTTAAGTTCGGAGCTGAAACTTTGTGAGATTTCTGTTGAAAGATGTATCAGGGACAAGCCTCCTTTTCCTTTAGTAGAAAGTGCATTGTTCCACACATGTGCTGTTCAGTCAAGACTTCTCATATCCAACAGCCACAGTAATGTATTTAGACAAGCACCTTCAACAACAAACTGATCTGCAAAGCTGTATACATCTGGGTTTCCTGGGTGATAAATACATTAGTCACCCACTGCAAAGACCTCCAGAGAGGTATCATGTCTAAGTGATCCCACTTAAAAAGTTTATACCTGGGACAGCTTTGTTTGGAGCCACTTAAACATACATAAAACTAAGACCAAGCAGAAAGCATGCTTGTCATAAGGCAATGAAAAAGCCTTGCCCAGCTAATATCCTCAGCAGTGCCGCATGTAGAACTGTCCCGGTTTCAGCTGGGAGAATTAATTTTCTTCCTAGAAGCAGGTAGAGAGCTGTGGGTTTGGAATTGAGTATGAGAATAATGTTGATAGCAACAACTAAAGCATCACTGTGTTAAGTAGTGTTTACTGTAAGTCAAGGGCTTTTTAGTTTTCCATGCTCTGCCACTGAGGAGGTGCACAAGGAGCTGGGAGGGAGCACAGCCAGGACAGCTGACCCGAACTGGCCCAAGGGATATTCCATGAGGTAAAGTGCCATCCCCAGTATATAAACTGGGGGGAGTTGGCCAGGAGCTGCCAATGGCTGCTCATGGACTGGCTGGGCATCTGTCAGCAGGTGGTGAGCAACTGCCGTGAGCATCTCTTGTCTCTCCTGGGTTTTACTTCTCTCTCTCTTTTTGTTGTCTCCCTTTCCATTACAATTATTCTTATATTTTATTTCAATTATTAACTTGTTCTTATCTCAAACCATGGGTTTTACCTTTTTCCCCCCCTGATACTCTTCCTCATCCCACTGTGGGGGAAAGGGGATGTGAGCAAGCAGCTGTGCGATAGTTGGTTGCTATCTGGGGTTAAACCACAACAGAAACTCAACCACAGACTCCAGGGCTCATTCTGCAGCCACAGGTAGCTCACAGCTACCAGCTGTCCTCTGGGCTGCTCTTCAGAAGCTGCACAGGAAGAAAGCAGTTACTTATGGAAGAAAACTAAAGCAGTATTAATAACTGTGCAGCTTAAGAGAATTCTATACTGAGGAATCATTGCCATTCACGAATACAAAAAGGTCAATTTTTCTTTAAAAGCAACATTGGATTCTGCAGCTAATATAATAATGCAGGATATACCAAAATGCATCGCAGGTTTTTGTCACTCTTGGTTTCAATAGCTTTGGTAAGCCATACAGTTGCCTGTTTATTTTTACAAAAACAAGAAGAAGTGAAAATGGTATTTCAAAACAAATGCATGCTCTTTGCCCAAGTAAAATACATCATAGATGAACAACTGCAATTACTCTTGGTATAATTTCAGAATGAACACGATCAGTTCTCCATTAGAGGAGAGCTGGCCAATAAAAGGTATTAATACCAAGCACTTACTTGCAGGTGATGGGGTGCTGCATCCACTAGTTGGTGGGTGACTCTGGAGTCCATGGAGGGAAGGTAGTGACAGTCCACCAATGACGGGAGGAAAAAGTAAGGGATATGGTGCTGCTGGATAGTGAGTCATACGTCCATTCACGGCCGGTACCGGACATGTGCGGCTACTGGTTGTCATGTTAACACCTCACAGTGGACAAATGTTATGTTGCATCACTCCAGGCCAGACAATTAAATACCTCAAACTGTGAATGACGAGGGCTGTCAAGCCTGAAAGTACAGCTTGAGCTGGATTGTGTGATGATGAAAAGGTAATTCACTAGATCAGGTCCATCCTATATTTCATCACTGCTTCCCACTGTTCTCCCTTCTAGGACATTCTTGCTCTGGAGACCGTGGGTAGAAAGACTTCTTACTCTGGTATCAGGGTGCAGTTCAGTTGCTTATGCAAATGTTTCTCTGGAAGCACAGTTGCTCTGTACAGATGTGTACTGTGAAAGTCTGGGGGAAGAAAACAATATACTGATTATAATATACATATTTTTTTAAACATGCACATAGAAAAAGCTTTTTTCCCACTGTAACTTTTGTTAAGTTACCATTTATTTATCAGTATCCCATGAGATCGAACACCCATTAAGTTGATTTCCCTGCACAATCTGCTACCCCAAAAGCAATTTCTGGTGTGACGTAGTCATGTTGTGAAAACTTCCAGATTTAAAACCAACGTATCAATAATTACCTGAAATATTGATGCTGGGGGAGGAAAAAAAAATCAACTTCTAAAAAATTTCCATGTATGTAAAAGCTTTCAGTGTCCCCCTAAAAGCTATAAAACAAATGGCACTGAGGAGGCTCTCAACTTCCCTCATTGCCATGGCTCAGGCAGGGCACTGAGGCATGTGTCTGAGGATGATCTTGGGTTGGACTGTTAAAGCAGTAATTGGTTTAACAATGACTGTTTTTACAAGGAATAGTTAGTTTATCTTATTATCACTTAGGAGACACCTTACTGATCGTTCTCTCTTTTTTTTCTTTTTTTGAGAGGTAGGGGGAACTGCCCAAACAAAGAAGCACCTATTATTTCATAATCTGGGTGAGTAACATGACTCAATACACTGCTCCTGTGCTGTGGTAGGGAACTTGCTTGTTCTCATGACCACCATCTTCAAAGTCATCCAGAGCTACACACACCTTCCTCAGTGTTTCACCCAAATGGCTGCCACCTTTCAAGTGGTCCTCATTTTCTCAGGCTCTGTACTGAAAGCCCCAGGCTGAGAACAGGACGCGTCTTGTGATACTCTCACCCATGAAATTTGCTCCTGCCATAGCAGTTCAAGTCTGCATATGGCTGGAGCATATAGCAAATAGCATCTGCATATAGCAAATGGCTGGTGGTCTCTGAATCAACCTGCTGGGGCAATGCTACTGGTGTCTTAGAGATACTGTACTGGGAAGGCTGCAACTGCTCTGTATTGCAAACACTGCTCCTGTGTACACATGCAGTACTCCAAGCAACAGCCGGTGAGTGCTGCAGCTGAGCATCACCCTGCACGAAGAGTTTACTCATCTCCTCCAACACATGCTGTAAAAGAAAGACAGTGGGAGCCACAGAGCAAACTCAGCCACCCAAGAGTAAGGCAATCCATGGCTGCCTAAAGCTTTGTTTCCTGAAACAATGTACTACACTCTTGCATCTGCCACAGTCAGTGATCACTAACCACATCCACCACTACACAGCACTTTTATCTGTAATTCTTTGAAATTATAGCCTGAAACCAAAGGCAAGAGGATTTTTGGGTGGGAAAATAAAGGAGCAGTGCAATGATGTGTCAAGGTCACAAAGCAAAACTGATGCCAGAGGAGGAAAACTGTGACAATGCAACACTGACTATCACTACTGCTACTCAGTGCACCAGTTGTCAGTAAGAATTCAAATGAGCAAGGAGGAAAAAGAAAAAACCCAATTCAGATGCATATGTTTGCCTGTCAGAGAGCAGCAGAGTGTTTCTGCTCTGTGTGGAATACCAGCAAAGGTTACCAGCTGTGCATGTTTTCAGACAGCAGCTTCTGCCGAGTGCAGCCTGCTTGGGTATAACTGAAATGTAGCTTGTAAGTATTTGATAACTGTGTAAATTATGCACAAAATGCCTTTAATGCCAGTAGAAGCAAACGTATGCAGAGATGAGGCTGTAAGAAGGGGACATAGCAAGCTAAGGCATAGCTGCTGGTCAAGCTGAGCTCAAGGACCTGCCTGGAGACCAGCAAAACCAGGCAGACCTTGGGAGGCAGCCCCAGCCGCTAAAATACATCGACAACACAAAATGAGATGAACCATCGCTGGTGCCTGTTTTACCCAGCTAAGGCTTTACGAAGCTTAAGAGACAAGGAAAGTCAAGTATCAAAGGAACACGCAAAATTCTATAAAGCAATTCCATAGAAGCTGGCAAAAATACTACACTTTTAAGTGTTTGCAAAAAAAAGAACAGGAGAGGGATGCTAATGAATACCAGCCCTAAAAATGTGTGCATTAAATTAAACACAGAACAAGGTCATCTATTTTTAAGTGATGTAGGGCTTTGGAAACAAAATTCATCTTATAAAACTATCTAATACCTTCAATTATATTCCTATTAGCCAGAAAAATGCAGAGCTCATCATAACTTCAAAACGTTCCCAGAACAACATCAGATCTATTTGCATATTTAAGTGAAAAGTATTCAGAAAAAAAGCAACTCCTTCAGGACAGAGGGGAAAAAAGGCACTCAGGAAAACTGCTTGGTCACTTCTTCATTACTGAAGGAACATGATCTGTGATGAAGCTGGTGATGACAGAACACAGCAGTGTTATACCTCCTCAGTATCAAATACATATATTTACAGTGCCCAAAATAGGTTATAATCCTATAGTTTTGCATGCTTATAATTTTACGTGAGATATAGTTATAAACTGAAATTACTACATGAAAGTAAGTTTTTCTTGCCTTACTCAAAAATCACCTTCCTTTCACCACTCACGGCCAGAAATTTCCTGCAGATAGCTGTGCTGGAGATAAGCCTTCAGAACTTGCTCCTCTTCAGAGTTCTTCAGAAATTTACTTTCTATAGGCATGATACTCTAAACAGTGTATCATTTGACCCCAAGTAGCGTCCCTTGGGAGCACCAGGTTGTTCACACGGCTGAACATTTATGCGATGGTCAAGGAGCAAACTGTAGGCAGACGTCTACGTATCAGCAACTCCAGCTTCTTGTAAAGGAACAAATGCCACTCGTATTCTGTGGTTATCAAGGGACTTCAAGTCACCAGCTCTGGTAACAGAGATTACAGACCCATCACTTTCATCACTGCACAGCAGAGGACATCCCAAAGTAGAAACTGCTGCAGGACAGGAAACCCAACAATCAGTTGTTCCCATTCACACTAGTTCCATGAAACAACTCCCAGGATCCATTTCACTTTCACCAGACAGACACATTCATGCCCCTGAACTCACTGATGAGAACCTAGCACTGGACATCAGCCACAGATGTCTAGGCTGCATGTGATTCCAAGGTGAAAACATCTCTTTTGCCTAACTAAACCTGTACCATAGCTCAAAACACTGTACGGATGTCAGTTTTGTGAAGGAGATTTTCCTTTGTTGTCACTTGCCATGGTAAATACCCCACAGCTGACAAGCTTACCCTAAATGGGTCAGGAAGAGCCAGCTACCACAGCTGAGGACTTACCAAGAAGGAACAAGCTAAACTGACTGCAGAGTCACCTGGATGGTAGATGACCACCCATTCATGTGATGCAAGAGCACAGATTTCTGCCCTGGAGGCAGAAGGCAAAATTCTCAAAAAATGGCTGTCATAAGGCACTTCAGAGCATCTCCTCAGCATACGATGAAAATCCTCTTCCATAGACCTCTCCTTAGTGACTGTTCATGAGTACAAGGCCCTTAGAACAAGCAGTATGGAAAAGGATCATACAGAAAAGTTCCTTTGAAGGTTCACCAAGAGATGATCACACTATGCACTACTCTGCATTGAACAGCAGCCAATGACTCTTCTTTGACAGAACATATGCCTCCTCCTCTTTGGTTTTTACAGGCCTTTTATTGACTTGACTTCAGTGATAAAGCAGATGGCCACAGGGGAAGGAGGTTACAGTAGCTCTAGTGCAGAGCAGAATATTTATCAGCTGCAGTTAATGCAGCAGGTGTATCTGTCTCTTCTGCATTTCTTCTCAGTGTTTGCACAGCTGAGAAGAAATTTAAAACTACAAATTTTCACATATAAGCTCCAAATTTTACTGGATAAACAGTAACCCAACTTTCCTTATTGTCTCTTAATTTCCTATGCATTTTGCACAGGCTCGACTACAGAAAATAGCTTTGCTCTTCAGACATCCGTCAGTTCTCCTAAAATATATTAAATGTATTGAGCCTCATTCATTATATTGCTGTTTAGCTTCCATTTGGTAACAATATTTGGTATTACTGTAACATAACTCATCCTTCTGAATTTTTCACTTGTATAAGATTTATTTGAATTCCTAAAATCCCTTTGCTTTATAGGTGACTTTGATGCACATCAACAGCTGGACAGGCAAGAAGCCAAGGCAGGAGGCTTGGCCAATTGTTCTGTGTCAGTAGGAAGGTTACACTCTGTCCTCCCTTTTACCAACAACACCCCAATTCCACATTCCTCTTCTTCCCCTCTCACTATCCATAGCAGGGAATTAAGTTGTCAGTATCGCAAGTAAAGCAGAATTTTTGCTTTTTTTTTCTTCCCTCACTTCTGAAAAGGTCAGTGGGGAGTTCTGCCCTATGTATGGCAATGTTTGAAATTCAGCAGTCATTTTAAGATATCCAAGATGTAGCACCCAGAAAACCTCTAAGCTGAATCTGCCATCCCTACACCCTTCTGCCATAGCAAACTGCTGTTGCTCTTCCTTTACAACTGGGGGAGGAAACCAGGAATGCAGGAGAGGCATCCCAACACGAGGACACGTTCTGCAGAGAGCCGGGCGCTTGGGAATTTGCTTCTCCAAGCCCTCGGTCTGCAGCATTGCTGCCCCCGAAGTTTCCAGGGTCACAGAGGAAGTCTCTTCTAAGTTCATTTCCCATTTTCCTGCCACTGCCAAACCCCCCACCCCTCTAGGCTAAAACAGGAACCTCTGGACTGGGAGGGCAGCCTGGACAGTAAGACAGGAGAGGCAAGTTGCTCTTCTCAGAGACACAAAAACAATTTCAGAGAAATTTTGCATATAAAACCTTTCAACAATATATTACATGTTTTTCTCAAGGGACAGAGCCAGTGGAGTTCTTATTTATTAGGTGGCTTCAAGACACATTCTAATGCTGTTTTCAAAACAAGTCAAGTTTTGAGAACCCTTACTGTATTTAATGTATAGTTTGTATTGAAATCCCTGATTATGCATATGCTTTCTATTATGCTGGCTGATGGTGTTGCATTCAGCGGTACTGAATAATTCAGCAGATTTAGCACGACTCAAGTGTAAATCAGTCAGATCCAGTAACACGATAACCACACTGCCTTTAAACTCTTAAAAATGCATGGAAACTTTTATTTCATAAAGAGGCGTACTGTGTTCTGCACCAGTTCTCACTGACTGTGAGATGTTGCATTTTTGTTTTCATGGCTATCCAACAAGATTTAATTAAACAATAAACTAGTTACCGTGGCAGAAGTAAAAAAAAAAAAAAAAAAGCCTTTGGAGTGTTATGTTTCCTTTATTAGCATAGTGATGTGAAACTAAACAGAAAAAGCAATCTAATAACAAACATTCCTTTGAGAAGGGCTCTGGGAGCAAAAGGACATCCACTTATTGTTCAGCCCATCCCATTGGTCCATATACGGCAATAAAGGTACAATAGAAGGAAACAGGAAACAGACTGGCACATCTGCATTATCTTATTAGAGGCTAATGGATATCTGAGAGGAACATGCATCTGATGCTGAATAGTCTGTACCAATCTCCGAAGCAATTACTCTTAATTAGTGGATTCTGTTTATAGATGGAACTTAGTGTACCCTTTTGTATCAAAGAGATGCAGGCATCTGGAGAGAGATATGTTTTTCTTAAAGGGAAAGCACTGCAGCACAATGTGAGGGTTGGGCTATTTTTTGGTTAAGGGTGGGTTTTTTTTTTTTTTTTTTTTTGCAAATAAAAGCTCTCTGAAGCATAACATACTCTACTGTATTATTAATCAAAAGAGCATGCTGGTTTAAAAAAAAGTAAAGGGGGAAAAAAGACCATACTCTTAATCTCAAACTCTGAAAGTAAACACAGAAAGCTAATACTTGCATATGAATTATATGACAAAAACCACTTTGATGATAAGCAAATAAACAACTGAACCTAAAATTTCCAACCACTGGCCAAAAAGCTTAAAATAGCAGCTTAAGTCAGAAGAACAACATCTGCATTTTGTATCTGCCAAGTCTGCAGCCAAAAAAAGTAAACCACTCTATATGACCAGATGCATGAATAAAAAAGCAAATGCATGAAACAGAACTTCAAAGTCAGATAATTGAAAAGCAGATCTGTAGCTCTTACATCCTATAACCACAATTGTCATATATTTTCAACTATAGGTGCAAGACTTATGGAAAGAAGGAAGATAAATTGTTGTAATAGAATTAAGACACTCTTACTATGACACTTTTCCTGAATCTTGGTATGCAAGATAGCTGCCTGCTGGGGGACTGTGAATTCCTTTTTGTCATAAAGCTGACACTTGCAAAATGGGTTTCTGTTTTATTTGGGGGTTTTCTCCCCTGACATTGTTAAGAGATAATTAATATAATTAATGCAATTGTTGTTTATTTGAAAATCCTATTGGGAAGTATAAAAAGGAGGGGGGAAAAGCTTCTTTCTCCCTAAGCAGCTATGCTTCGAATTGCCTGCATTGCAAACACACGCTGATATATGCCTGAAAAAGAGCAAATCTAAATCTGAAAGGGGAAAAGGGAAAAAAAAAAGTGAGACACAATGACATCCATTTATTTACACACCATACAACAGTACCCTGCTGTGCCAACTATTGATTTTAGTAGAACTGAGAGTCCATGTTGGAGAGGAGCAGCAGCTGTGAGTACATAGCTTGAATCCTCATATGGGAACAATACTCCATAAGCAGAATAACCTATTTCAGCCAACCTTCATGTATAACAACTAACATTAAAAACACACAGAGCTTACATTTCAAAAGCTGAAAGGCATCATGGTTATTTGCTCTGCAAAGCTTCAGGGGAGTTATTAATTTATTTGGGCTAACACAACCAAGAGGTGTGAAGGATTGGAAATCCATGCTTCACATGTCTCTTATTTTACAGAGATGTTAATTCTGTTCTATACTAACCATATTTAAGATCCTGCCACTGCATCAGGCAATTTCTCATCTTCTCCTGTTGTCTGCTGTTTTAAAGGGCTGTTTGTAACTGAGATGTGGGGTGGTTGGGTTTCTGGGGGGTTTCTTTTGTGGGGGGAAGGGGGCAGGGGATTGGTTGTTGCTTTTTTTTTTTTTTTTACAGCTATCTGCATTTCATGTTTCTTTCATTACTCAGCAGTTGCCAAAACTATACTGAGAAGTAAAGATAAATGGTTGGGTCAGGTGATGGGGTTAACAATTTACTGTGTGTACTGCCCCGAGAGCCAGATATAGTAGAATTGGCTCATGTTTATGTACAGGACGAGAAGTTGATTTCCTGTGCAGTGGCTTTCAATCACCTCTGTAAGGGACTCTCTTGCACTTTTCTGCAGAGAATTCAAAGGGCTCTGAATACATTTTGTGCTGGTATATAGGACACTCTGCTTTGTAACTAAATGCATTCCTTACTTACTCTGTCACATTCAAAAAATCCTGAAGGACAGTAAAGAAAAAAAGTTCTCTTTCATCTATGGAAACCGAAGGAAAGGTAGCTGAGCTTCCTGCTCCCTGAGTTTTAAGTGAACTTGTACACTCACTACACTGCCCAAATTTAAAAGCTATTTCTTAATGCTTAAAACTGTTCTTTCAATGGAATTCAACACTTCTGTTCTTGCACTGTCATCTCTGTTGTTCCTTATTAACATTTCCAAGGATGTAAAACAGTAACTCCATACTAAGAATATCCTTCATGAGAGACTATCCCATGTCCTACAGAGGTTTAGGAAATCAGAGATTTGCCAGACCAAAGCTGCGGGGCTTTTCTGCAGACCAAACCTGTTTCCTTGTTTCTGCCCATCCACAAAACTCAAAAGAAAAATCACATCCCTTCTCTCAAACACAATTCAGATGACCCACAATTTAAACAGCACAGGGTAGTTAGCAAAAAAACAGCTCTTAAAAAGTAGGTAGGTGCCTCAAGTCACATAGAACCAGAAACTCCAGTATGAAGCTTTTCCCGCTCAAGGTGCTGTGCCTATTGCTTTAGTTCTCTGCCCACATTTTCTCTGCAGGTGTCCTGTGTTCTTGCACAGTTTCTCCCTACAGTTCAGAAAAATGAGATTGGATTTAGCAATCCAAATTATCCTTTACTGTCCTATGTGTCCAATCAGATTTTTTTGTTCGTAGCTGCTTTTATGCAAGATGGCAACCACAAAGATGAGATACGATTGCTGGCAGGACTAAAGAACCTATCTCTTGGGCTCCCCCCTCATCATCAAGTCAAAGAAGGGAAAAAGAACCACAGGTAACAAAGGTAAGTTGCAACGAGCACCAATACACTTCTAGGATTTGGAAAGATTTACACAGGCTAACAGGTAGCACCTTAAACTGACAGCATATTCAACTATCCATGATCCTCACCCATGAAGGAAAGGTACCATCTCCAGTTAAGTTCAGAATGGAACATGCTCCCTGTCCAGCAAAAAAAAAATCTTCCTCTAAAGTCTCCTTAACTGGCAATTAATTGGTCTTTCCCCTTGCCTACAAGGCACCACAAGATAGCATCACATGGATTCCCAGCCAAAGCAAGCTTTTGTGAGAAGAGCTCTTGGAAAGAGACGGGAGGCCAAGGGAAGGGAGACTGAGTAAGCAAGAAAAGCCACATCCTGCTGCCTATGTTCAGTAATGTCATACAGTATTATGGGATGTGCAGACATTTACAAGTATGCCAATCGCTTCCCAAGTGGCGTTACAGCGAGGAGGAGTGAGGAATCCATCTGAAGCCTCCCCAGCATGCTCTCAGAATGCTCATCCTTAACTTTCTAGCTGATGAGAAACGTGTCATGGTGACCAACAGCAAATACAGCACTTAACATCACTGCAACTACTAAAAAGGTCTTATACTAGCTGTTTATAACTTTTAAGAGGCCTCCGAGATCAGTAAGAGGGGGTCAAGTGATGTTATTGTTCTGGTGACAGACGGAAGATCCCTAGTAAATGATTGTGGCCTGGGAGTTATTAAAAGAACGGAGTACTTCATCAGCTCAGAAGCTGAAGAGGAAAGCAGCTTTGGAGGGCGGTTCCTTGACAGAAGAGTACATTTCTTTGGGAGGCCAACGGTCTACAGCCAGAACATGCACTGCAGAAACAGGATGACAAGAGATACTTTCTTAAGGAGAGCACGAAGACAGGCAACACCAGTGACAACTTTTACTGGTACTGGTCTCAAAACCCCAATCAGTGAAGCCAGGAGTCAAGGAAAATGATTCATCAAATGCTCTATGAGTGGTGGGTGCAGAAAACATTAGTTTTGATGGCTGTGCTTTATCTGAACATCCACGTAGGTGATGTAAATTTGCCATAGGGTTATGTTGGGAAGGATCAGGGCAATTTAGACCTGCAGCCTTTGCTGTTAGTTTCTTGAATTGCTAGAGATGACTGTCCCAGCACAGAAGCAAGTCTCATCTCTCTGTTCAGACTTAGAGGTATCTTTCTGAGAAGACCACCACAATAAAGCAAAGCAGCACATCCTCTCCCTGCCCGAGGTCAGTTGAGTAGTCTTCCTCTGCATGGGCCCATACAGGATATCTTTAGTGCCACTAAGGATGGAACCGTGTAGTTAGATTTATCCAGCCTGGATGTCTAGCCACAACTGCAAATATTGTCATTAGACTTGCTTTCATCACCAAATTAAGGCAGAAAATGCTCAACATATTTAATTTCTACTTTGTTCAGTATCTGGACAACCAGTAAATACAGATCCTTTTGTGCCCCGCTATGGCACAGATGTGCTGCCTGGAAAGGCACTGAAGGGTCAGTATGTGATCTTCGCACACTGTGCAAAGAAGCAAACAGAGTTCAACAGTCACTGAGATAAAAAAAAATATGAGAGTAAAATTCTGTTTAATTTGGAAAACATGCACTACAGCAGAAGGTTCTGCCTCAGCTCAGCACACTTCACTTTATAAGCCACACAAAGAAGCATCCTGCAAGAATCCACTTAACTGCAAAGAAAAATTCTGCTATCTGGAGTAATCTAAACTCATTGTTAGGATGAGCATGTGGATTCACGCAAAAAATGAGTAATGTTTATTCAGGAGGCTGTCTGAGAAACCTGAAAGAGGATTTTGTAGGGGTTGTGCCTGAATTGTGAAAAAATGTAGACTTCCCAATCCCCCAAGATCTGGGAGGCAAGACACTATGCTCAGGAGGTAGGTTCAATCTGTTAGCAGTCCAGTTTTCTGCACCACAAGGCTGGAAGTTCTATTTCCTCTGAGCTAGAGGAGTTTGCATCCCTGCTGCACCCATTTGTCAAGTGAGGACGGTCATCCAAGTGGAACAGGGGGAAAAAGAGGGTTCAAGCACTGGTTGTGAACTTTGTTTGTGAAGACTAGTCTGTTGGACTAGAGGTGCATCTATCATCTTAATATCATGGAGGTGTGGACGCTGTGCTAACACAAAATAACTTAACACACATAATTTATCACCTTTTGTTATATATGTCAAGTCTAGTAGTCTGTCTGCTGAAAGGTTCTGCAATTCCTCTGAGTTATTAGAGTCTTCTGTCCTACTTTACCCAGAAGACGACATTTCTGCTGTCTACGTCAGGCTCCTGAACCTTCACTTATTACATATCACAAGTTCCAATATATTCCCAGTAAGACTCCCTGAGGGTCAGCAGAATATGCCAGAGGGCTGGTGGAGATTATGAACATCTATTTTAAAACCTCTGTTCTCTGTAGCTCCCTGTCACAGGAACAATAGGGTAGCAAAATTAGGAACAAGCACAGCCATTAACTAGGAGGGGACAAAGCCATAGCATGGATCACAGAACAAAAATAGCATTTTTATTGTCAATATTTTGCTTAACAGGGAGCCAATAAAGCAATTGCAAAATGCTAATAATACACTGAGATAACACTGCACATGTAAGCACCTTCAGAGCCATCCTCTGAATCATCTGAAAATGTTGCAAAAACCTTATCAGTCAGGTCATAAGGACAGAGGTGCAATAATCAATCACTGTAGCCACAAAACCAGCACATCTTTTCCACATTCTAACATGCAGAAGATCTATATCCCAGAATTGTCTGCTAGAGGTGCTGGACAGATGGATTACATTGTCAGAAAGACCAACATGAACTATGACCTTACATTTCACATCCAAAAGCAACTACGAGGAACCTAAGCGCTGACAAAATTCAAGGAGACTTGTGTCATGCCCGCCAGTCTGCAAGGCAGGACTTCTGATACAACACAAAGGTATTCTTGCAGAGTAAGCAAGTGTGTGAATTAACTGCACAGCAATCATTCCCAACAAGCCCTTTTCTGAAAGGATCTTTCCACTGGTAAATGCAAGACAACTTTCCTGCTTCTATGAGCTGAGAAACCAGCCTGAATTACTTCATGTTCACTGTGCAGAAAGAAGTTGATGCAGACTCTAAGGAATGGAGACAGGTAATACACCACCATGCAGCACTTAGACCTGCCCAAACCTGCCATCATATTTAAATATTTCAGCTATAACTTGGATCAAACACTTATCAGGGCAGCATTTAGCTTCTGAATGTATTGGGATCACTAATCTTTCAGCTTCACGGGCAAAGTAATCTATTAAAATAATGAATTTTGAAAACATTTAAGAAAGTAACAGTGAGCATTTTCATAATTAGGTCATGAGATGTGGGTTAAGAGCAAAGCTCTCAAAAACATTTCAAATCCCCAGGAGATGCTAAACTTGGCTAACAGTGCCAAAGATGACTCCTCCTGTGGAAAGACAGTGTGGTTCACGCAGGGCTTCTTCCAACAAGCCTCCAACCAATTCTGAATCACCACAAGCAGAACAACAGCAAGGATACTCAGCCTTGGCAACAAGATGCTCATTTCTGCAACCTCCAACCCACACACATCAATAAATGTAAGCCAGTAAGAGAAGCAATGCTCTCAAAGCTCCCAGCAGCACCTTTACCCCCATGACAGCAGTCAAGCTCAGTGTGCTGCTGAGTATAAGCCAGACCCATCTCCTGGTACTGACAGCACCATGTCTGCAGCAGTAACCCATCCTTCATCTGTGCTTACCAGGCTGTGCAGTCTGAGCCACTTTGCCAGGTACTCTGCATTTATTGTCTAAAAAACATATATCCAGAGCCAGATAGCTGGGCAGGTGTGCATTCCATACCACTCGTTATGTGTCTGGTAACTGCCCTTCCCCACTATAGCAGAATGATCTTACCAAGGCTCTTCCTGCATGATTTTCAGGACAGCAGCACTTCACAAGTCAGTGGACCAATGCACTACAAAGAACACAGAGGAGTGAGAAGCCTGAAAGCCCAGCTGGGTGCCCAAGGCTGATAAGACAATCTGATTTAACCACGCAAATACCAGCAGCCAAGTAGAGCATGTCTTGGAATTGGGAACATCAAACCAGACATGTCACAACAAAGAGTGCTTTTCTAACAGCACCTGAAGTTCCTTCAACAGATGCACATTAGGTGAGCAAATTAATTAATCCCCAAGGAAAAAAAAAAAGAAAAGAAAAAGAAAAAAGAAAAAAGAAAAAAGAAAAAAGAAAAAAGAAAAAAGAAAAAAGAAAAAAGAAAAAAGAAAAAAGAAAAAAGAAAAAAGAAAAAAGAAAAAAGAAAAAAGAAAAAAGAAAAAAGAAAAAAGAAAAAAGAAAAAAGAAAAAAGAAAAAAGAAAAAAGAAAAAAGAAAAAAGAAAAAAGAAAAAAGAAAAAAGAAAAAAGAAAAAAGAAAAAAGAAAAAAGAAAAAAGAAAAAAGAAAAAAGAAAAAAGAAAAAAGAAAAAAGAAAAAAGAAAAAAGAAAAAAGAAAAAAGAAAAAAGAAAAAAGAAAAAAGAAAAAAGAAAAAAGAAAAAAGAAAAAAGAAAAAAGAAAAAAGAAAAAAGAAAAAAGAAAAAAGAAAAAAGAAAAAAGAAAAAAGAAAAAAGAAAAAAGAAAAAAGAAAAAAGAAAAAAGAAAAAAGAAAAAAGAAAAAAGAAAAAAGAAAAAAGAAAAAAGAAAAAAGAAAAAAGAAAAAAGAAAAACCAAAACAGGATCTCGGTTACTGAGATAAAGCCATTCAAAATCCACTCATGTCTTTTGTGATTATAATCAGGCCAAAAAATCACTAAGCGGAATAGTCCACTCAGAGATGGCTGGAAGATACATGTTGGTTCAAGCACATCCCTCAGTATTATTCCAACTGCATCCTCTTTCCAGCTAATGGTGTCTGTGCCAACTGAGAGTCAGGCAGTTGTCCATTACACAGGGTCTCAGAGAGCACCATATGCTAAAGCAAATCCAAAGTAAGCAGAAAAAACCAATTCGTTTCCTCAAAACAACACACAAGCAAGAGAATGCAATAAAGATGCCAGCTAATGGAAATAATCTCTCAAAATAAGTGACATCTGTAAAGGCTGTCACTTCCTTTATATAAGCCACAGTTCTTAAAGATATTCCACCCATATGGCTCTCCAATTCTCAATGTGGAGTCCATCACTATGGGGACTGAGAGATGAAGAGAATCATGTTGCTCCACACTTCATATCAAAGTTTATGAGGGAGAGGGGAAGGAACCGCAAGTGGGAAGAAAAATGACCGTGCTGGGTACAGTCACTGTTGCTTCATTTGATGGCAAATGTGAAGATCCCCCTTTCATCAATGCCAAGCTTGTGTTGCACTGTCAGAGTTCCACAGTGACAAAAGCCTGAAAAAAACCACCTCAGCCTATATAAATAATTATTTAAAGTGAAAAGTGACCAAATTGTGTAGAATACTTCAATATTCATGGACATATTACAAGCAACATACCTGACTGAATGACACATGAAAGAATATTCCAAGAAAAATGATGCAGAGCTCTAACATAGAAAGAGATGGAAGAGATTTTGAAGATCATTAAGAAAAAGCACCCTGTGGAACATTATTTCGTATAAATAGCTGCCTTTGCAACATGGACCAGATCTCATATTCATGCAGCCACTCTGCCCGTTTTTGCCAGACAAAACCACATGGGGATTTTTTAATAGTATACATCAGAAATCAGGAGATATACTCCTGCAGTAATAATGGGAGTCCAGGTGTTAAAGAAAACCATAAGATCTCCTCCCTTCTAGCACACTTTCTAATCACAGTAATATGCCTAGACTAGAGTTTTACCATGTGTGAGCTATGACAACTTTTTCCTCCACGTGTTTGAACAGTAATGATGGGACTTAACAATAATAAAAAAAGAGTCAGGTGTATTGTCTTTATTATAAGAGTATAAGGTGTTTGAAACAGAAAGAAATATCTGTTCTCTTGTACAAAGAAGAATGTAAAAACGTAGCCTCTGCATGTCTGATCTAAGCATCAAAGACTAAATGCCTAGAAGTAGAATAATACGAACATTTGAGAAATGCTATAAGTGAGAACATAAATTCCACCCTAGCATTTGATTTAGTGATAATCCTCCAAAACCAGTTCTGCATCTGATAAATACAGGTTTAAGATCCAGTTGTTGACACATGGTAAGGAAATGAAACACATTCTCCCTATATGAAGTTCACATTTTTCTGGGTGAAACAAAGCACAGTTGTACCTCGTGTCTCTAAGGCAGCTTTTAAAGCAATAAGGAGAACTGAAAGGCATCTACATGCAGCAGTTTTATCTGACGTGCTAAAAGGATCTCAGTTAAATAGCCTGACTGTCACATCCACTCTTAAGCCTTTGAAAAATAAGGAAATCCAATTTAAGATTTAAGCAACAAACCCAAGACACACAGTTCCTTGGCATTACAACTCTGCTTCACATATCTCACTTCAGAGGTAGGTCAGTTTCTCACTGCATCTCTTCAGCTCAAGCAAAATAAAAAGAGCTTTAACAGAAATGAGTGAAGGTAGGAAGTTTGGTTCACTAGAACATCACCGTTCATTATTAATAACAACCACAATAATAATATACGCTCCTTTAAGAAATTCTCCACTTTTGAAGAAGAAATAGAAACATTAACAGGTCTGGCCAGTGGCAATGAAGGGACCCAGCTCATATCCTTCTGGATAGAACCCATCATTTACGCATGTACCAGCCAACCAAGACTTTGTCCCTTAATTTTTAAAAGCACGTAATTCTAAATAATTATGTTGCTCAGTGGTCCTGAGTACTACTGAACTCATCAAATGCATCAAATGGGAAGCTAAATTTTATAATTTAAAACATGCATACACATAAAAAGGGAGAGGGAGGGAAAAAAAAGAGTTTTTCAAACAACATACAAAATTACATAGCAACAGTGTAAAAGCTTCTGAACAATTTCCTTTCCCTTGCCTCCAATGGAGGGTTTATTCCAGAGAGACAACCCTCAGCAGACAAAGCCTGCTTTTAAACATAGGAACACAGGAATTGCTATACTGGGTCAGATTAATAGTACATTTAGTTCAGTAACCTCTTATTTGACAGCAGCCAGAATCAGATGCTTTAGGGAAAGGATGAAGAAATCTCTAGGAGAGCAATTACAGAAAAAACTTTCCCATAAAATTTCTTTCCAGCTCACATCATCTACTGGATGGCTTATGCCCTGTAACAGGAGATTTTCTTCTCGTCTTTTTGTTTGTTTTTGCTAGCCTGAATAATACAAATACCACTAAATAATACCCCAAGCACTGTGGATATCTTCTCTATCTATAGCCCATATGTTTTTAATCCTCAAAATTGTTGGCCCTAGCAGAATTGAGAGTCACAGAGTTTCAACATCACCAGCTCGCTGTTTAAAATAATATTCTGCTCATAACTCATGTTTTCCCTGGGTAATCCTGTGTGGTGATAGCACCCAGTATACCACAGTAAAAGAAAAGTTAAGTGGATTTAACTCACCTTCTTCAAGATTCCCTTCTGGTCTGCTCTTCTCAACACAGTTTACTGCAGTGACTTTTAAGAAAGCAGCCTGGAGAAGGCAGAAATGCCTCCAAAATTCCTTCCCCCATAGCAAATGTTTCAGGTTTCCTTCAGAACAAATATTAGTTCCTTTGTCAAATTTACTTGTTCATCTTAATTGCTAGTATACACTTCTTCAAATGTCACCCTTCCAGTTAACAACTTCCTTAGATTTCAGGGCAAACACTTTTCAGGGCAGGAAAAAAAATTGATTCTTGAATAAGTCAAGAGTAGCAAGTCATTTTTCTAATTAAGGAATTGACTTTCTACTAAGATTGTACTAGAATTATCTGTATAGTCACTTCCATGTTAAAACCCTAGGTAAATATTAGTAAAGAAACAATTACATCAATTAATAATAGCAGCTGACAGCTAAACACTACCAAGAGGGCTCCATTCTCTCCTGAGGCAAACACAATGCCAGATTCCAAATGAAGGCAGAAGGGGAATAATACGGACCCAAGCTGTCCAAAACCTGTATTTGCATCTGCAAGTAAACACTTGAACTCTGTAAACACCAAGCCATTACCAGTCTGCTCGCCATGCTCTCAACCAGGCCACAGCAAACAGCTAATGGGAAAGCTCCAGGCAAGCAGGGATACTCTGCCTCTCTGGCAGCGTGCCCCATCCATTGACCTCTGGTTGGCTTTAGGGTCACTTGGGATTCATCCACGCTGGCTGAAGACTGTCGGCTGCCTCCAGGATTTCTGGAGAAGGTTGAGCATTTGCAATTTTTCCTAATATATTCATGTTGTCCATGTCCATACGTCTTCATCTGCAAGTCAGCTCAAGCATGGAAACGACTAGAGCATGAGCAAGTATTAGACTAAATTATTTCAGCAATCACATTACTTTCGGTAGGCTGCCTTTTGCCAAACCAAAGCATCTGCAGCTCAGAAATGTAACTTCTAAATTTAAAAACTTTGCAAAAAAGTGAACCAGTTCACACAGATCTGGACGGCGACAATCCTCCAAAAGTTATTGCTGTGGATAACACCAGCATAAGCAAATCAGCCCTCTGAAATCACTTCAGGCAGAATACCTGAACAAGGAAAGCCTACATGGGGTCATTTTTCTTAATTTTCATTTTTGAACAACTTTTTAAACATTCATTTAAATAAAAATGAAAATAAACAAACATTCATAAGCAAAAATTCACACACAGTGTGAGTATCATACATCAAGGCTTCCCAGTCTCATTTAAAATTACATTCTCCCATTCAATTCCACCTGTCTCTAGTCAAAGGACACAGCAGAAATGCCAAGAGTCTGGTCACAGTTTGAGGAATTGAAAGAGGAATTGAATGCACAGAAACAGCCACTGATGGAGAGCTGGGAAGTCTCCCACTTGTATCTCCCTCATCTCTTACTGCAGGCCTTCCGAACAAATTCAGTGAAAGGAAGCCATCACATAGGCAGATAAAAAAGGAAACCAGGTTTATATCCAGGGGCCAGCTCATACTCTCAGGTGATCTGCCCCTCACAATTCCTCATGGGTATAAAAAGCAAATACCATCACCCATCAGACAGAACAGGGAAACAGTGCTCCTGATCCCACCACAGCTGCTCAAAGTGTCTTATGTACAAAGCAAGATGGAATAAAATGGACGCATTCAGGATTTTACGACTCTCACTATAATGCTTTTCTTTATTATTCACAGGATTTAGGAGAAGCTTACCCCACCATCAAGGAGAGTCAGAGGCTCAAAATAACAGAGTTGCACTAGCTTCAAAGTGAAAAAAAGAAACTATAAATCAACCAGCTTAACTGGTATGTCTCTAAAAGGGAGAACGTGTAAGAAGAAAGCTCAAAAATATTAGAAACCACTTCTGAGCACTGTCAAGCTGACTGAAATCTTAAGAGTTTGGGGGGAAAAAAAAGGAAAGTGTTGTGACAAGTAATCTAAACAAATGTTAAAAGTGAAGTTTGACAAAGATGAAATATCTGCCAAACACCCAAAACATAAATGAAACTGCCATTCAGCCAGGGCCAAATAAAACAAGATGCAGCCAGGCACTTTCTGACAGAACAGTAAGGGCATTGTTAGGTCTTCTTATAGACCTCCTTTCTTCATGCAAAAAAAAAACAAACCAGGAGGGTAAAAAAAAAGGCACACCACTATGTGGCAAAGTGTGCCTCCACTTCAGTGCACACCTCAGGCTCTCTGTTTATCTGTGAAAGAATGGGGGGGTTCTCCATGCTTTCTGCTGAGCACTGGGGTGCTGCAACTGCTGGAGGTTTCCAAGGACCAGAGCAGGAGGAGATGTTGAAAGATGACAGGGAAAGTCCAGCAGGAGGAAGGAGAGAGTTTGGGGGAGCGGTAAGCTCATCTGAAACATTTAGCAAGATTTTACACCTATTTGGTTTCAAAGGCTAATTAGCATTTTGAATAAAGGGCCTCTTCACTAAACAAGTAAACACCTCATCCTTCCAGGGACTGCCAAAAATCAAAGTTACCAAATGAACATATACAAGGTCTTTAAACTTCTAATGAACAATAAAACTATTTTCCCCATAAATTTCCAAATAAAGAAGCATAATACAGCACAGAGAGTACAATGCCAAAAAAAACCCAACCCAGAAAAACCCAGCTCATAAACTCTGCAGGTTTTCTGAACAGTATTTTGATCTTTCCAGAAAGGAACAGTAAAAGCAGCTTATTCCCCACTACAAGCTTCATTTTAGGATCAAAAGGATAGCGAAGTACATACATTTAATTAGCAGGGAGAATACAAAAGCCCATTAATGGAAAAATGGAAAACAAAACACAATCTGGAAACAAAAATACACTATAAATGTTACAGACAGACACTGGTGTGTGTTCCTCTGTTCATGGCAACAGTTCAGGAAGAGTAACTTCTGAAAGCAGCATGCTGACTTCCAACTCACAGCTTTTCAGGATATTCACCCTTCTGTGACTGCTTAACATGATCTCCTCTATTTATAGTGACTTTTTTTGCAACTGTTATCGTACGGTTATTAAAATGAACAGGCAGAGTCACAGAAACACCGCAGCAACCAATGCCAGTGACTGAATAAAAGACACTACTTCAGCCCACGCTTTTGCTTGTAACTTGGGCAGCTTCGAGATTTTTGTTGGCAGCATCCTCTGTGCAGGTCAGGAGAGCCCAGGAGCAA